>NC_135497.1:153644403-153740153 GCF_052857255.1 Amblyomma americanum | reverse complement strand
TTCAAAAGAGCTGGCTTGGACATTTTATAATATGGCGGCTTCCCCAGCGCATCTCAAAAATATCATACTAGAGGATGATGAAATTCCGCGTTCTAATTTTTGCTGAAACGTGAACCTTCGTCACCACTCCGTTCGTGACTTTCTTTACGGTATAATTTTCTGGCAATTATTGTAGAGCTTTGTAAGCAGAACAAAACAAAGATATATTTTTTTTACCCAATTGGAGCAACACGCCATCGACTGCGGCAAACAGGTAGCGGCGTATTGACGTTTCCATTTCTCTGGCACGAGTTCGCTCCAATTTTGCTTGCGTACAGGGTGTGCGCAACGAAATGGCAGTAGCAACAAGACAGGTAGAAACAAGGCAGGAACGCAAGCTCTCCGCAGCGTAGTTGGGGGCTGTTCCACGCCTGCACGCGAGTCTTCTCGGCGTTGCGCTGCATATGCCTCGACATGTTGCTCCACCCATTGCCGTGGGGTCAGGTCGCCGAAAATGCAGGCGGGCTTTTGTTGCCCCTCCTTTGATCTGCATATGCATATATGCGAGCTTCTCATTTTTAATGGAATTACGCGTCCACCTTCGCGATCACAGGGCGTGTCTGCCGTTGTGTGCGCAGGCTGCGGCTGGCACGGCGGGATGGCGCTCCTGTACCGCTTCACACGGCTCAACGATCGCTCCAACACGGGAGTGTTCACATTCATCGCCACGCGGTCTGTCACACGAGACCTGCACCGGGACGCGACTACCAAAGACTTTCCCTTCGCCTACCACCGATGGGCAGTCTCATTCGTCCGCACGGACAAGGTGAGTACAATCAATCAATCAATCAATCAATCAATCAATCAATCAATCAATCAATCAATCAATCAATCAACCAACCAACCAACCAACCAATCAATCAATCAATAAATCAACCAATCAATCAATCAATCATTCAATCAGTCAATCAATCAATGTTAAAGCTTCCTGTCATAAGTGTGTCACATATTTTGGTTATAAAAAGGGGTTTGACTTTCCCGTTTTTTTTTTCTGAGCATTCGGCGCGCTTTTTTCGCAGTTTATTTCAGAACTTGGTTAAATTTTTTTTTCGGCAAATAGTATTCAGGGAGAAATTACCGACTAGCTTCAATGATATAGCGTCGTATTGCTGTGCATTCAAAAGTTGCAGTTTATCTTGGCTTCTTTGTGAGTCTAAGCATTCGGGTAACCAGTAACTTTCGAGCGCCCTTATACGCAGTGCAGAAACTTGATTAAACAATTAACTACCCTAAGGGGCTGGTGAGTGATGCCTAAGCAGCGTAACGCTAGTAGACGACGTTTGGCAATGAGGTGGAGCCTCGCAGTCTGGTGAGACGTGTATCGTAGCGGTGAAATACATGAAAGCGCACAACTGGAGCTACTCCCAACGGTGTACCATATCACTATTCCCCTGGCTTCCGCACTTTGTTATAGACTAGTTTTCACAAACATATGCGCTGTGGCGCCGCCGCCGCGATGCACCCTGGGAGTTGTGGCATTCCGGTAGGCGGCTTCACCTCATCTGCGCCATGGGCTGTGGCAGCAGCGCCAAGCAGAGGGCCCTGGATTTTTCGTTTTCTCCAAGAGAAGAAGGTCCCCAAAATTGAGCTTAGAAGAGAGGCGGCTGAAATTCTGTCAGCGCAGTACCGGTCTCCTCAGTGTAAGTTGTCAAATCGTAAATTTTCAATGTCGCATGCTCCCCGTATGCATTTTAAACGCCGTTAAACTCTGCAGTACGCGCTTAATGTTTAGCCACGACGCGGTCAGTTTAACCTTAGCGCCGCTTTGTGAAGCTGTCTCTGCAGTGATTTCTGCCCGATGTGAGGTTGTGGACGAAGACCTGCGTGAAGGTATGATGTTATATTCAGGATTCCATGCTGCGTGAGCGCTCGATGCTCGTATCCACTCCTCATCGTTCATGGAAAGAGAAAGCGCATGACGACAAAGGCGTGGAAACGTGGAAGAATTTCTGGCATTTGTTGCGCATTTTCCGCCCATCATACGCAATATTGGCCTTTTTGGAACGTGCCATTCACGTCGGAATATTTCCTGCGTCTCGGCATGTATATTCCACGATGGAAAACAAAGAGAAATCGGGCCAAGTTGGCTTTTAAATTGCACCGATGTTTAGCCATCGGTCAACTTGTTAAACCAGCGGGAGGAATGACGTGGCAAAAACAGGACGTTGGAAGAGGGACACAACACGCGAAACTAGGTACCAACCAGTCTAAGTAGCCTCTCTTCTCATATCAGGCCAGTACTCAGAAAATACACTCGCATGATAGGAGCCCCGGCCACTCTAATTATATGATCCTGAAATAAAAAGAACATACGTGTCGCAACAGTCTGCTCAAAAGTGAACTTAGCGGTCACTAAACTATTAAGCATTTAACCCACATGTCGAGCGCACTAAATCTCCGTGATTCGCTCCTCTTTCCGTATTTTGCACTTAACACACGTGTTTGGCGCAGCTTTACCTTCTGAAAATGTCATGGCTCACTCGTATTGCTGCGCTTTCTTGCTAGTAAGCCACCAAACACCTAGTGGATATGTTTGTGTGTTTGTTTCTGTAGTTATAAACGTAAAAACAAGGTGGTAACATTTTTTTTAGACAAAGAGGGCAATGAAAAAATATGACAAACGCTTTAGGGAATGCATGAATGGACACTAACAATTAACAGGGCAGACAAAGTGGAAAGAAATGCCAGCATTGTCCGGGGATGTAAAAACGTGAGACCGGTATGCGTGAGAATGTTTTGTTGACAAAATGCACGAAAGTGACTGTCAACCTCATTTTCATTGTCACCCGGAGAATTTCAAACACGAAAGTTCTGCTGTCAAGCGCAGCATCACCACCGTGGTCACCCCACTCCTCCTGTCGCAACATCTGCAGCCTCTCTCAGCGCTTTACTCGATGCAATGTGCGCCGCACCTCATGAAAGCCTGTAGTGACGCCTCTGGTTTTTTTTCTTTAACTGAACTGATCATAGATCATATTCACACTATCAATTAGGTGATAGAAAAATGCGCAGAATATAACCAACCTCTATATATAGCCTTCATTGATTACGAGAAAGCATTCGACTCAGTGGTATCCTTAGCAGTCATAGGCGCATTGATTGCGTATCAGGGTGTAGAAGAGCCTTATGTCAAAATACTGGAAGATATATATATATATATATATATATATATATATATATATATATATATATATATATATATATATATATATATATATATATATATATATATATATATAGCAGCTGCACAGCTATTATAGTTCTCCTTAAAGTCAGCAATTAAATTCCAATAAGGAAGGGCGTCAGGCAAGGAGACACGATCTCGCCAATGCTATTCACTGCCTGTTTACAGGAGGTATTCCGAGGCATGAATTGGGAACAGTTGGGAATAAGAGTAAATGGAGAATACGTAAATAATCTGCGATTCGCTGATAATATTGCCTTGCTGAGTCACTCAAGAGGTGAACTGCAAATCATGATCAATGAGTTAGACAGGCAGAGCAGAACGCTGGGTCTAAAAATTAACATGCAGAAAATCAAAGTAATGTTCAACAGTCTAGCAAGGGAACAGCAGTTCGCAATTGGCAGCGAGAGCCTGGAAGTTTTGAAGGAATACGTCTACTTAGGGCAGGTAGTGACAGCTGATCCGGATCATGAGAGGGAGATAACTAGAAGGACAAGAATGGGGTGGAGCACATATGGCAGGTTCTCTCAGATCATGAGTGGCAGTTTACCAATTTCTCTCAAGAGGGAAGTGTACAACAGCTTAATCTTACCGGTACTCACCTACGGGGCAGAAACGTGGAGGCTAACGAAAAGAGTTCAGCTTAAGTTAAGGACAACGCAGCGAGCCATGGAAAGAAAAATGATAGGTGTAACTTTAAGAGACCGGAAGCGGGCAGAGTGGGTGAGGGAACAAACGCGGGTTAATGACATCCTAGTCGAAATCAAGAGGAAGAAATGGGCTTGGGCAGGGCATGTAATGCGAAGGCAAGATAACCGCTGGTCCTTAAGGGTAACGGAGTGGATTCCAAGAGAAAGTAAGCGTAGCAGGGGGCGGCAGAAGGTTAGGTGGGCGGAGGAGATTAAGAAGTTTGCAGGCAAAGGGTGGATGACGCTGGCAAAAGACAGGGTTAATTGGAGAGACATGGGAGAGGCCTTTGCCCTGCAGTGGGTGTAATAAGGCTGATGATGATGATGAATAGATGTCACTACGAAAAATAAAGCGGGATATCGCGCAGACGGCGCCGTGGACTGCGAGTAAGGCATTCGATTTGGCCGCTTCCGGTCAGCCCGCGCATGCGGAGTGGGCTTCCTGAAATCGCTTTTTTTGCACTCATTTGAACGAATAGCTCCTACTTGACAGCCAACTATCTGAGGCGTGCATGCTACATATACTGGTTTTTTGGGTGCACCAAGCGGTACCTTCGCATTAGACGCTACATAAGGAATTCTGGCAAACAGCTAGAACCCGAACGAACTATGGGCTTCAAACCCTTCGCCATAACTTACCTGCGCTCCTGAGCTCTTTTGAAACTGTAAGCACTAGTGTTCCCTTCTTAGCACCCATAGAATTAAAATCCTTCCTACGCTCAAATTTATGACTTCCCTTTCTTTATAGAAACGATGCAGTCCCATGCTTCCTTTCTGTAAGAATTTCACCGCTGTGTGGGCAAGTGCTTCGAAAAGTGGTGTGAAAATCGATGCTGCGCTCTAGTTTGTAATGTTTTTCGTTGGAAACAAGGCGGTCCCATTATTTATTTTTGTATTTTAACTTCACTGATGTTTGTGTATTTTTTGAAAAGCTATGTAAAAAAAATTGTCATCGCAGAAGAGCTTTTGGTGCAGCTTTTCTTGTTCTGTTGTTTGTAAAGAGGGTCAAGGGCTCCTCAAGCTGCCCCAGTGCAGCATTTTTTCCTTTTCCTCTTAATATCGTTTTATAAATCAGGCGCACTTTTATCAGTTGTTTCGGTTTAAACAGAAAAGTTCGACCCTTATATATAAAGTGGAACCTAATAATTTTTTAGGATGTGTGAAATAGGTTTTGTATTTAATACAAGCCACAGGTAAAGGGAACAATAAAATAATCTAGAGCATATTAAAAGCACAGGTCGCATTGGAGAACTAGTGCGAGTCCGTGCGAAATTAATGCTCATGCCTTCTTTGCGTATCTTCACGCGGATGATTGGATTGTGTGTCTGCCTCCCATGCTAAAAGTAGCACAAAGTTGTATTTAAAATGAGTGCACTCGCATTTTGTTTTCATCTGCCTTTACCTGGCGCACTTTAGGTAACACGTCATGGAGAGTAGTAGCATTAGCCGATTAAAACAAGCGAAAAATGCATCACCACCACGAAATAAGCTAGGGAGTGCTAGTTAATGCGTTTTGCGTAACGATAATGAGCGTCTGCATGAAGGATTGCTTTTTGCGAGAAAGGCAAGAATCAAGCGTGTTTGTTTTGAGCACGGCAGACATGTGGTCTCTGCTTTAAAGAAATTCACGCTTGCCTCAGTTTTTTTTCTTCCTAGCTGGCGCATGTCACACTGCTTACTGGAAAACAAGGATGCGGCGCATCACACGCTGTCAGCTAAATTTGACGGCATGCACTTGAATGGACGCATGATGTATTATTGGAGGTTGTCTGCATGAGTTCATAAACACAGCGACTGGCTTTGTTTTTCTTCTGTTTGTTGAGTATTCGCCATATATGACCACACATGCATCGAAGGGACAGGGTAACTAGCGCTAATAAGCGGCTGCACTCTCACTAGAAAAATGCAAGTCCGCGTCATTCTCCGCACCACGTATTGAGCGGTAAAATGAAGATGCATCCATCCGCAGACAATAAAGGGAAAAGAAACCCTTGATGACGCCCTCTACTTTTTTGATAACGAACTCGCTCTTCAAAAAAAAAATGAACATGAAGGAGGTGGGAGCGAGGGAGGTGAGGTAAGATCAATAATGCGTTCAATTCCCGTATGGTATCTAGCCGCCTGCTGCGTTCTGTGTATACCCAGCGTGCATCCACGGTTGTTCAAGGACACCAGGGCCAATTATTCTCTTGCCCGTGATGTATACGAAATATGCTAGCTAGAGAACAGAACCACAGGCCACATTTGTCCTGTTGGCGTACCTTCAACATGGCTTCGTCGTGGCCGTCGTAATATTATGAGCAAAACTCACGAAAAGGCGGCAACATGCTAATGCTAAGGCTGCACGCACGTATTTCTGTTGCCATCATTTTAAGAGTGGCGCAGGGACTGGTGTGCGCACCTCGTCCTTTAATCATCTCTTTAAAGTTTCCATTCCGCCATTGTATATGCTTGACGTGTCCAAGAACAGAATAATAAAAAAAGGAAGCTCTAAGCTTAAGGAGAGAATATCGGCTCAAGTATGATTTATACTTGTATTTAACGCTCACAACGTTTAAAATACGCATCATCAATTCAAGCCCTGCGCCTGACGTGCTAGTTCAGCTCCCATATAGCCTTTAGGCTCGTAGCACGTGTGAGGAGTCCCTATTTGCGGCTGCAGCAGCAGCACTTCGACATAGGCGGCAGTGCGAAAATGCCCGTGTACCGAGGTATGGCTGGCTTTAGACAATCCATAGCGGTAAAAATTGCCCTGAAGCAATCCAACACAGCGCGCATCAGGCGGAGCTGCTGCACGTATAAATGCATTAGTTTTGTCTGCACGTGCACACGTACATGATTTGTTGCCGGCCGGCTTCTAGACAGGAAAGTTGCGCCTGGGGGCGTTTGTCTGAAGCCTCTTTAAAGCGAGCTCAGGGACAAGTGGCCTGCGTTTAATGGATAACGAAGGCACGTGCAACTAGTGATTTTGTGTGGAAGCTGTACTTGATCTTAAATATGTGACGGGTGTTAGCGTACGCGTTAAATTATATACGTAACACGCTCGACAAATTTTAAAGAATGTAGCTCAGAAGAACTTTCCTGGGTTGCTTTCGGCATGAGTTGGCAATTTTACGGCTAATAGCGCAAAGTGGCCGTCCTGTGACTGCGCGGCTGCACTGTCCGGTGTGGTTCTCCGTGGTCGGATAGGTTTCGTAAGTCGTCGTTCGTGTCGGAAATAGAGACACGGCAGGAGTTACTAGATGGGAAGACACATTTGTGTCACAAAAGAACATAAAATTTTCCGCACCACGAATCCCGGACCGTGTTCCATATGCTGTCCATTTTAAATTGGCCGTTTCGCGTCCATCTCGTATCTGTCATTGGACACTCGGATATACCAGCGGCTCTCAAGCGTCTGTAGAAAGCGATCCGGCCATTGGGTGGAATGCTATCGGACCTCATCATTGGCTGCCATTGGCTGCGATAGGCAGCCACTGGCGAGGCGCATCGCAGGGCTGTGTCAGCAGCAGGCCTCTGGAACTGCCACTGGCTGCCACTGGCTGCCATTGGCAGCGATATGCAGCCAACGGTGAGGTCCGATAGCATTCCACCCAATGGCCGGTTGTATACATCCGCGGTTATATCTGAGTGACCAAGAACAGAGGACTATAGGGACGCGAAATTGCCATTTTAGAATAAACATCTTATGAAATGCGGCCCCTGTGTGTGTACTGAGTTGGTTTCTGCTCGCCTTTATTTGCATAGCCAGAACAGCTCCGCTTCCTGCGCTGATAAAAAAAAAGTACAGTCGTAAGTAATATGAGCGCGAACAAAGTTCGAGCTTTTATTTATTGATTACTCCACAGTTGTCGGTGAAAAGCAATGTTTTTTTTCTGTTTTAAAACATGTTTTCCTCTTGGCGTGTTATTATGCAAAAGTCATTCTCAAATTTAGTGGGGAAGTAACCAGAAAATTCTAAGTTTGTGGAAAACGTTTGTTCCCTCTCAAATTCCTCACGACTGCACTTATAAAGTATAAGGCACGTTTACATTCTTTCTTTCTTTTCCTTTCGGTGAAAAATTGACACATCTCATTTTAGCTCTCTTTGACCAAACCTTCTGTGTTGCACAGTGACCTGTACATGCCAGTTATAAACAACAGAGAACATATTTCACTAATGGGTGGCTTTGTGGCACTTTGCAGGCTTTCAAAGCAACATGCGTGCCGGAATTTTCTATTAGAGCTAAATTACCTCAATTAGGAAGTTAACTGCAGTATTTCAGGTCAGAATGCACATCAGAAGTTAGGATTGGAGTCATTGATCGAGTGTAATAAGAACTTTACGTTTCGAAGGCCCTCAGTTGTGGACCAAGTTTTTGGTGACGTTTCAAAACGCGCAAGGACTCCGAAATTCAATCCTTATTTAGACCAGTGAGCGAACTTCTCACTTACTCATAACGCGCACCCTGACCAGACAAATTCCTCTTAAACAGTTTGATGCAAAATTTTCTGCGCACTCTTTTCCGCCAATAAAATAAAACAAAGCAAGAAAAAGGTAGAAGAGAAGGAAAAGAGCCACACACGTTTCCAAGAGATGGCGATACGATAAGTACTGAACCAATGTGCCTAAACAGAACACAGGCCGGGCCAGTCGATCCGCTTCATTCAAAACGGATACGGACGCCATCCAAGATGCTGCGCGGGGCAATTCAAATTTGTCGGTAGTTTTGTGGAGCCTACATGAAGCAGCTATTTTTGCTAAATTGGAGAAAGTGTAGTTCGTGCGTTTTATACTGAAATCGAGACAGAAAAAAAGTAATAGTCGTAGGTTAAGTAAGCACATAAAAGAAGTGGAGCAGTTATGCTCCCGATCGATAGCGGTTGTTTTGTAGGGAGACCATTTTTTTTTTTTAGTTGGAAGCTCTTGGCAGGTCAGAACTATCCTGCATAAAATGATTCACCATCGCATTCATAACGCCATGCTTTTTTTTTCGCTGGTAACCGTTGCCTGCTAAGCAATCGCATTGCCGTTAATCTCCCGCCGCGTACCCAACTACACGGCGAAGCTGAGGGAAGCCATCTCAGATAACCGCAGTTTTCTTTCGCAAAGCGGGCAGTTGTAATAAAAGTGGCTTGAAAAAGTATGGCGTCGAGGAAGGTATCCTCAAAAGCTATCATTGGGGCCAGCGCAAGAAGGAATTACAAGTTTGGCACTAAAATGAAAGTACTTACGTGGAAGACCGACCGACGAGTTCGTGGTATTTTTACAGCTGTTTCCAGGAGGTGGTATAAGATCTTTCAGATGATGCGTGTTCATGTTGAGTTTTCCCGGTAAACGTCTTTCTTTTTTATTTCCTTTTACTACCGCAGGGCTGGTTTTCTGCTCCAACGTTTTTACTTTTATTTAACTTCCTGCCATTCGCGTCCACTTCTAGGCCGTAAATGTTTTATGAATCTGAATGAGGGTCTTGGATGACTGCCTCTATGCTTGAGCCTGTGTTTCCGTATTACGTATTCGTTTTTTCTTTACGTATACGAAGGAAGTTCACACGCGTGCACGTGGCAGCGTCTACAGCTTTTAGAAGGAAAAAAAAAGAAGAGAAATGCCACAAAAATGCGCAGCCACTCGCGCTTCGAGCGTTACGCAGAGCGGCTAGTCTTCGGGCAAACTGCGCCCATGAGCACGACCACCCCAGCCCAACGACGTTTCTGCTGCGTTTGCTTGCGTGGCCAACGCCTAGCAGTGGCCTACGACTGACCGGCTCAACCCCCCCCCCCCCCCCCCCCCCCCACATCGGGGTCTGCTCTAGCCCGAACCTGAAACGTAGCGCACCCTGCATCACCCGGAGCTTCGCAATATCGCGGAGTGCCGTCTCCTGCGTCGCTCTGGGCTGAGTTAAGACACTTTGCAACGTGATCGCGCTGTCGCAGAGCTAGCGATGTCACCGCACTCGGACACGAATTGGCTGCGCCATTTCGTCCTCTCTTTTGTTGAACCTTGCGACGGACGAAGCGTTAAGAGGTGTCAGCCCTTAATGGAGAACGACCTGTACCGTTCGTTTATGACGAAAGAGGTTGGTTATATCGGTTCTGGACCGTCTACATTTTTGCTTTGTTATTGTTTTCTTTTTTTTTCGCCGGTCTTCATTGCATTCGCCTCAGTGAACGAGTGCGTAAGCGAAGTAGTGTGAGCATGAAGCATACACTCAGCATATGTTTATTTACATTATTGCACACGCCCACGTTGTTCAAGAGGCGGCGACGGGCCACCCCTCAGGCCTGATGGGACATTTATAGCTCTTGTGTGCACTCGCGTGAGTGCTCATGCCTTTCGGTACTTCTCTCTGTTTATTTTTCCACCTGTGTTTTTCTTTTACTCCACTTCCCTTCGCGCAGTGGACCCAACAGGTCTGAAGTATAGTAAGCCTGCCCGTCTTTCCTTCGTCTGCTCGCCTTTTCTCTCGCGCTGCAACGTTCTGTGCGGTAGGTTGATAAAAGAACTTGCCATTAAAAGAGCTTCCAATAGATTCGGTGGAAAATTTCCAACAAGGAATCAAGGTTGTGATGAATAATGATGAGACAAAAATGAGGTGAAGGCGCAGCGCTTAATTCGCGTCCTTTTTCAGTTTATGACGGGGACTTAATTCTTTATTTCGACGTCGATTATACTGTGGGTCGGATTAAAACGAAGAAAAAACACCGCTTAATGGCATGAAGAAGGCTGTTCCGAACACGCACGGCAAATTGAGCGCATCAGTGGGCGCAGCGCGCGTAAATAATTATCTTCGCATTTCTGCGAAAGTAGTCAGCTCAGAAATTGCGTTTATGTACTACAAGCACATGCATGTTACGAACAGTCCAAATAAACCTGACAGACGTACACAAGAAACTACGAAGCGTCTAGAAAGGGCGTAGGTACTCTTTTTTTAATTTTTATGAGAAGTACGTCCATGGAGCACAGCATGTAAGTTTCAGTGCTAAAGTTTTCGTACGCTTATTCTTTCGCGTCGTTTTTCCTAATCATAAATATTCTGATAGCCTACGACCGGAACGGAGCGTATATATGTTACAATGGTTGCACAATGGATGTGATTTTATGCTCCGGTGCGAGCCGCAGAGGAAATGGGGAGGCGGCGCAGTTGGCTGATGCAGTGCAGTAGCACTAACACGCTTATGCGTGGGCATACCATGCTTTTCAAATGCGGAAATGTCACGCTTCGTCGCACGCGGATCACAGCACCACTTTTCGTTTACCTATATATTCCCTCCTCTTTGCTGAAGCATTTCGCTACGACGCTGGCATAACTCTGCTTGTGTATTTAATTTACCGCTTGTTCACAATTTCGAGCATTATTGGAAACCGTTGGAGGCGCACGATACATCGCAGCACATTCGAAATAACGATATGCGTCGCGGGAGCACAAAAAGGTCGTGACATACTACGTGAAAACAAAACACGCCTTCTGTTGACATTTCGAAGCTTGTGAAGCGAGCAGTGAAATTGAACCGTGTACCTGTGTTTCCTGAATGTGAAAAATGGGGGCGTGGGCTTATTCAGAATAAAGTTGTGGAGAACGTGTGTACGGCTAAAATTGTACTGCAAACCCAAGCGCCGCAGTCGAGGGCTTCTGACCGGCTCACCTAAGCTGGGCTTATAGGCGCCTTCGCATGCGTTCCCAAAACGCAGTCGCGCACAGTATCCGCTAGAGGGCCCTGCTTTCGACACTGACGTAGCATGCGAGCTGCCCGCTGCTTACGCGCAATCAAAGCCAGCAGAAGGAAATCGGTGCGCTCATAGCTTCATCGCTACCATCTCCTTCTAACCTCCCACATTTCTTTTACATTTTTTTTCTTCTGGAGCCTCAGGCTTATCATCTCCTGTTAACTCTTGCCGCAGCGTACAGTCTGTTAATCCGAAGACTCAAATCTACTTCATGTCACCTTCCGACGCACTATTTTGCGCAAATGAAGTTAAAGGGCACGCATCGCAGCTGGAGTTCTACGTGGTTTTGCGCCATCCGTGCTTGTTTGTCAGAGAAGTTTTGGAAACGGGAGAAATGTAACGCTAAAGAGGTCTTGCGAAAAGCCGTTCATTTTACTCGTATGTATTTTCTACTGCGTTAGCGCGGTAGTCTTTCGGCGAGAAAGCCGATGTCTGTGTATGTGTCTAGCCTCCACTCTCCGCAGGCACCCGCCGGAGAAAGCAACTTGCGGTGGGTGCATGATCCGCCCAAGTTAGTTTGTTACTGCCAGTGGTTGCAAGGTGCCGTTAAGATTCTACCTATGATAAGCCTTCCGAAAATAAAGAGCACGTTTATGTTAAGTTAGAATGCCTACGTGAAACTTGCATATAACTGCACTTCCTAGTATTCAGCTTCGTCATCCATAATGTGCACCATTTTTCGATGAGCTTTAGATCGATCTGGAGGCCGGCTTGGACATCCTTGGTACTTATACGCCGGTAAATAATGCACTCATCAGCGAACAGGCGGATGGCGGATGCGATGTCAGAGGGGAGGTCATTAATAAAATAATTAAGAAAAGAAGCGGACCTAGCACGGACCTCTGCGGTGCTCTAGAAGTTACGCGAGTAGTTTTTGGGGGAAGACCACCTACAACGGTGAACTGAGAGAGAGCCATGAGGAAGTCGTGAGTCAAGGCTAAAATATGTGAACATTGGCAAGGACTTGAAAGTTTGGACCTAAAACATTGATTAGGGGCACGGTCTAATGCCTTAGATAGACAACATCTAGGTAGACAACATCGGTTCGGAACAAGGAGTAAAGGTTTAAGTGGAAGTCCGTGGTAAACTCAAGTAATTATTAATCACATGAATCATCACAACGGAAGCCGTGCTGATTTAGGGAGAAAAATGAATTAGAATGTAGGTGGGATGCAATATGCGAATATGTAATATGTTCAAGAATTTTACAGGAAATGCAGGCTAATGAAATAGGGCGATATTAGACGGGTCGCTCCGGTTACCTGCCTTGAATGCAGGAACCACTTAGTTTATTTTGCGGTCATTAGGTATTGAGCTGCTAGCAAGAGATTGATCAGATATTGTTTTAGAATTTTTTTGTAGCTTTTGAGTATCTTAGCAGTGATGTCTGGCCCGCAGCACTAGATGTACTAGGTTTGTCTGCCAGGGAAGTTGCAGCTTGGTAAGGTTGGTGCATTCGAGGCGGGCTCCTGTGTGAAGACAGACAAAAAATAAAAATTCATAAGGTCGAAATGGATTTCCTGAGGCACCTTTGAGCCTTCCGAATTTGATAGAGCATAATACAGTGGGAGTTGCTGGACTTAGGTGATAATAGTCTCCATAACTTCTTTGGGTCAGTTTGTATATAGGATGCCATGCAGATCATTATGAAAAAAAAATTGTGCATCTTAGAAGAAGTATGTATTCCTGTGAGCATGCAATATACTTCTTACACTTGAAGGCCAAAGCAGTCCCTTTAGATTGACGGAAAAGGCGCTTTTTGATTCTCTCGAGAAAGCCTCCTTAAGGAGCTCGATTACCAAGACTTGTCAGAATCGCCGCTAGTGCATTACACTGGAACGCAAATTTCCACCAGCGCGAAGATTTCATTCTTGAAGGCCATTCAGTTTTGTTAGACAGCCCTATTAGAAGCAGATTGATGAAAGAATAGAAAAAAATATCCTCAAGCTCTGAGTTTATGTTGACGAAATATGTCTTTTTATAAACGTGGATGTATTTAACCAAACGCTGTGCCGGGGAGGAGAAGGAAGAGACCAGTGGCATGCGGCAGTATTGTGGTCACTGAAACCGCCAATGCATGATAGTGACTGGAAGAGCTCTGGGTTGGACGCAAAGACTAAATCATTACTGTTACTGCCAAGTGTAGGAATTTTAACTCTATGGCTGAGGTTGAATGTTAGCACAACTCCAAGAAAATCTTTGGATTGACGAGGAGCTGCGCATAAGTTATTCCTGTCGATATATGGAATCCAGTCGATGACGGGATATAATTGGCGCGAGGAAACCGGGTATTAAGGTCGAGAAAAACTAGAACTGTCGCGTCAGCGCATATCCACCGACTATGGCTACGTGTGACCAACACCGGGAGGGCGTTTGTCTTAAGACCCGTGTGCATTTGCAAGTTTCAGTTTAACAGCGATGTGGTGAAGCGACGGAATGGCTTGACGCAATAGGACGAGTGTTGATACCATCTTCAATGCGGTATAGCCAGTTTGGATGACATCAGCCATTTTTTTTCTCAGTATATAGAAAGTGTCTACTACGCACAAATTGCTTAATTTCGACAGATTATTGCCTGTTATGGGCGTTGAGTTAAACAGTCATAGCCCCCCGAGAGCCCGATTAAGTAGAAAGACCTGGTCATCATACCTTTACACCCAAAAATGAGAATCATGCTTCGTTTACATTTAAGTGTTATTGCAACACTGAGCCGCCGCGGTGGCTCAGTGTTTATGGCGCTCGGCTGCTGCCTGCTGACTCGAAAAACGCGGATTCGATCCCGGCCGCGTAGGTCGCATTTCTTTAGGAGGATAACTCCTAGAGACCCGTCTATTGTGCGATGTTAGTGCACGTTTGAGAACCACAGGTGGTCGAAATTATCCGGAGCCTTCCATTACGGCGTCTATCATAGCCTGAGTCGCTTTGGGACGTTAAACACTATGAGCCATCCTGCAGCACTGGTGCATTTCGCGCATAAAATATAGTTCCCGTTCCTTTTAATTTTCGCGTGACATACTGAGTCTACGGGGCTACAACTGTCTTTATTTTGTTGTCGCATCGCTGTCTTTTTTATTCGCAGCCAAATCACAAGTTTTTAGAAATCAAGACCGCACATTCATAATCGTCAACTGTGTCCCACAACGTGACGTCTTAATCTTCTCGCTGCGTGCACGCGGAATATGCCATCAAGAGGAGGGCGCCACGCCTGCTTCGGTGAAAAGTGTCGCTGTGTGCGCTTCCCCCTTAGCAGCGATGGCTACGCTGTCTTCTTGCGAGACCCGAAGCAAGACCTCGCTTTATTTTTTTTTTTCGTAAGTGAACTTTGCTTTTTCACTTGTCGCGATTTTCCTTAGCTTGCTCGGTTTTCGCCGTTCTTTCCACGTGTTTTGACCCTTCATTCTTGTTAACCTAATGGCGATTCTCGCTGCCCAGTCACCGGCTTCCTCACGTCTGCACATGCATTTGTCGGAGTCATTACCCAACCTTGCAGCTACTGCCGTCCTCGCGACTCCGTCTGGAATATTTATCTTGCGTCCCCTTTCCCGCTCTTGCTCGTCTCTCTCTCTCTCTTTTTTGTTAGGACCGTGGTGCCCGTGTTCCTTGTTTTACCGTTGCACCTACAGATAACTTTTGGAGCCGTTATACTTTCTGGGCACCACTGCGCTACTTCAGTAGGCTTGAATTAAACAGTGGGCTAAGCAGAGAAAGCCCTGCTGCCTTTCAGCGGAGTTGCGCAAGCCGAGGAACCGACCCGCGCCCCGAGCTCGGGCGCGCAGAACAAACGGTTGATGCGGCCTTTTGTTTCGGCGGCCCTGATTCCGGGGAAATGGGCCGCGCCGAGTTGCCACGAAGGGAAAGCGGCGACAAATGGGCGGCCGCTACTCGCCCTGATCGCCTTTTCCCTCCTGGGGGGGGGGGGGGGGGGGGGGGCGGATTCGAAGAACCTGGAGGGAAGGCTGGAGGCGGTCGAAAGAAAAAAGATAAATAAAGATATGATCCGATCTCCGCGTTCGTCATCCGGTGAACGGAGCATTTCGTTCGGGTTTCGAGCCGAATCTGCTCACGCAGCTCACGAGGCAGCGCTGCTAAGACTAAAGTTTAACCTTGCAGCGTGAACAATCATTCCGTTAACTGAAGCGTGCGAATTTTTGCAGCTGTTGCCTTCTCATGTGGACGATTTCACTTTCCAGTGTAGCTATATAGCGGCGCCACAGGCTGTTGAGAAACGCACGCGATCAATATCCACTGCCGCCCGGGATCTATGTTGGGAAACCATGCTTTGATTTCGTGTGGCTGCGTTAGATTTCCCTAGTCATCGCGTCCGGCTGTTCTCATGCGATTGCCGGCAGCAACATGTTACTGCGATGTTTTGTCCCGGTACTGAGCCCTTTGGTTTGGGCTTGCTTTTGCCGTGGGAACTAATTCGACGCTTAGCACTGTTTTAACACTCGTCAGGTAAGAATCGACAGCGACAGCACCAGGATCGATTAATTAATTAATTAATTAATTAATTAATTAATTTGTTTATTTATTCATTTAATTGCATGCTCAACAGAACACTTTCCTGCAATATCTACCAAGGTGCTTAGATGACGTGTCCAACTGACAGCACAAGGGTTGCTTGGAAAACTTGAGGGTAGGCTAGACAATCGCAAATCTGTCTGCAGGAGGCCTCATTAATTGCATTAATAAATTATGACAGCCAAATAGTAGGGTAGATCTATGAGGCATGCTGTATTCAAGGATCTCGGGTACATTGCGACAACATACGGGGGTTCCTTAGTGCGCACCAAAGTCTCAGTGCATGGATGTTTTGGCACTTCGTTTCCAACGGATTTCGGTCACCGCTGCTGGCATAGAATATTTCATTCAAACTTATTTCTGGACCAGTTGGTCTAGTGGTCTAGTGTTCCGTCTCTCGCTCTGTGGTTGCATGTGTTAGCACTGTTATTTCTTGCTAGAATAGAATATCTGCGGCTTTATTCTCCGCGGCAGAACGTCACAGCCGAATCGCCAAGCTGGCGCGGATCATACTACGCTCGGGGATACGATGAGCTGTGCAAACGCGACACATGCTCGGCCTTGCACAGGGGGTGAAACCTTCACTGGGTGAGTATTCCTCAAACAGCTGAGCAGATTACATCACGAACTGAAAAGATCTGCTTCGTCGGGTTTGCTCAGTGCGCTGTTTTCTGTAAAAAAATTGATTAGTTTGTGCAAATCTCATGTTTTTGGTCACACTTGCTTCCGAGGTCGACGGAGAAAGACCTATGAGCATGAATACTTCCGTCAGCTGAGGTTGACCGTTAAGTTCATGCAGGCTGTTTTGCAATAGATAAAAGACTGAAAATACGTAAAGCTGTGACAATGCGATAACCACGCTCAGATAGCGCATTCCTTCGCCCGCGTCAGAAGCGCCTCCTTCCACGGTGGCCACCCTCTGGCTCCTTCCCGTGGCAGGCACCTTCCGCCCTCTCCTTCCTCCCTCCTACAAGTGGGCATTTCTTTCACTCGACTTTTCCCACCTGCCGCCCGTGTCACCTGGCAGCCAGTAGCAAAGCGTCACACTGCCGGTTGGCGTGGGGGACATGGGGCTCTAATGCTATCGCGTAATTATTCTGAGTCAGATTTCTGAGGTTAAAATGAAGGCTGTGATCGCTACGTGTGTACGCTAGAGGAGCCGTGCCGGTCGCGCGCTGCTTCATCCGGCGCCCGGGAAACACGCGGCGTCTTAATTTGAGCACTTCGCGTGGCCGTCTGCAGAAAATCCGGCGTTGCAGGTGCCATCATCGGCGGCGGCGTTGTGAGCGAAAAAGCAGGTGGTTCCCCCGCCACCTTGTTCACGTGACTATGTGACGTCATCACAAGCCGCCCATCGGATTGTGAGCAAACAGCCCAGCGTTGAAGGTGGCAGTTCAGTTAATGGTTTGGTCGCGCGAGGTTGCTCGGGAATAGCAACCTGGGTCGCACAAGCCCCACCGGTGGCAGCACCTGCCATCGCAGGGCAGTGGCGCATCGCTTAGCCGCTGCACCACTGCGCCAGGAGTGGTGTGAGCACTCCCAGCGATCTATGAATGTTAAGTAGAGAATGACCCATTTCGTATATATGGACTTGTAGACAGCACCCAGGCGACAGAGAATGATTACTTGCGTTGGAGGGACTCTTCACTCTTGCACTGTACTCTTCAGGGTAGGCTAAGTGTTATGTGATGGTGAAAGAAAGAACAGTATCCGTGTCTGCCAAGTGCACCACAAAGTGGACCCCGGGCCGCCGAAGGTACCCATCAGCGCTATCGCGTCATGCCCTTAGGACGGAGATTAAGTGTCCCCTCAGGCTTTTCTTACGGACAAGCGATAAGTAACCTAACTAAAGATAAAATATGAAGAGTGAATGTTTTCGTCACCCGCATTAAAGTGCAGTCATCGACCTTGCATAATAAAGGAGAATATGATGATATCGCAGTGGCTCAGTCAGTTTGTTGCGGTGGCGTTCACACAAACAGAATTAAAAATACTCTTTTAGATTCTTGTTAAATACTTGTACCTGCTCCAAATAAGCATGAACTGATATGGGACGGGCCATTATGGCGTCGGCAATGCACTGTGCTTGCTTCAAGGCATTACGCTTTATTACACAAGCCTATAACAAAAGTGTTCTGTTCTATATAAAAACCGCGATGTGCACACGCGTATATTTTGTTTAGGTTCTTCAAGGGCGGTTAGATGCTGCGCTTCAGGTGCTGTGCTTTTCTCAGAATCCCTGGGATTTAAAAGTGGTCTAATAAAAAATTCAGTCCAGAACATTTGTACTGTCATAGACGCTAGGGCAAAGAAAGAGAGAAAGATTTAGTTCTAAATGACTCTTCACGCCTTCAGGGCATAAAAACTACTTTTATGGCTCTCATTTCGTAAATTATTAACACACAGACCGTAAAAAAGCTGTAATAGGGGTAATCTAGCTGCTTTACTATAATACTTAAAAAAAGGGTAAGAGCTTCAGAACGAGTGAAAAAAAAAAGTGTCTGTGTGTTTGTGTGTGTGCGTGCTTGCGCGTGGGGAGGGGGAATGAATTTTCTCTTTCAATACTGCTTTCCGCGCGCTCAATTGCTTTTTACTTTCTTTGCATCGTCTAAGGTTCTGGTTCGGCCTTCTTTTCAGGCACTGCTGCTAATGGCAGATTTGCAGTCCACGCACGTAGACCACCAGGAACGGCACCGCACACACCTCACACCGCCAACGTCATCAACGACTGAAACGTTAGCGAAAATAGTAACGACAAGAAGAAAAAAAACTGCTCGTTATTTTTCTACGCGTGCTGAATTTTTTATGCAGAGTGCATGGCGACGAAAAGTGCAAATCAATATTAACGCAGAGAAAAAAGAACTACTGGTTTAATAGTAAAAGAAAGGCTGAAGGCCTCCACAGCATCTAAATGTATTCAGTGTTATTCTCAGGCGGTAATTCTCGGAGTATTTTTGTTTGTTCCTAGTCTCCGGTGAACTAATAACGATTGGGTCGAGTTGATACGCAGGTACGTAAAGGACTCCAGGAAGTCGAACATAAGTGTTTCATGGTAGGGCGCGCCTTGCCTCCGGGTGCGCGATGAGATGCCGCTTTGTGCGCAGTCTGGTGGGCGCCGAAGCCCCGCCACAAAAGTACCGCCTGTCTTGCTGCTGGCTGCATTATACTGCTTATACCAGATATTTTTTTTCACCCTTCGGACAGCAAGGCGGTGTACACTGCATTGCGTTTTTTTCTCGCCTAAACGCCGTCCTATTTATAGAGCGATTTCCCCTTGCACGGCATTAGACAACGGCGTCGAGGAACTTTCTTATGGCAGCGTAAAACACGAGCGACGCGCATGTGCGTGCGACAAGCAAGAGCGATCCTTTATGAGGTGAGGGGGGGGGGGGGGGCACATTTTGGCAAGCTACCGGGCTACCGCTGCGTCCACTTTCCCCCGAGGTGCGTCGCCCACGGTAAAAAGTGCAAACAAACGCCGCTGCCGTGTATGAGGAGCGTTGTAGTACAACGCCGCGCGCCACGGCGACGTCGAGTTTCAAGGGCCATCTTATCTTTGTCTCCGACAGTCGGGTGTTTTTCTTGCGCTACCCCAACAAAACCATCTCGCCTAAGAGGCACCTCGGGCGAGCTCATCCCTGCCAGTACCACGCCGTCGCTCTCCGGAAAGGCCTGGCCCGCTATTAGAGCTCGCTACGCTTGGAAACATCGACTCTGCGGCGCTTCGGGAGCGTCGTAAGCAAGTCTGTTATATAGGCTTTTCTTCGTTCGTCGCTGAAGCCAGGAGCTCATTTTCTTCGTGGCGTGATGCCGGGGGTGTGTACGAAAGCACTTCGTGGTGCTTTCCGGGACTGTGGTGTAGGGGACGGTGTGTTTGGAAAGTACCCAGACGTCCGTGAACGCGAAGTTTTGAGGGCACGATCGTTCACACAAGAGTAGCTGCGAATGAAAAAAGCGAAAAAATTCTGGCTCGCAAACTTGCGCACCTGGCCGTACGCAACATACTGACCTGTAAAAAATTAAGAAGAAACGAGACCTTGGGATCACTATGTACTGGCCGGTTCCGTATTTTATTCATATTTCTCTCGCATTTTTCGAAAGAGAAACTCTCACTAAGAGTAAAGCAAATGGGTCGGCAGAGAAGGTGCTGAAACGCCTGTTAACGTTCCATGAAAATCGATCAGGGCAGTTTTTGCACCCGTGGGGATAAGCTGATTGCCGCGTTGCGTGAAACTAAGCAAATCGCGAGCAAGGCAGGAAAGCGGGGCGCTTTCAGGTTGCTTTAACCTTTCTCCCCTGCCTCCTTTCGTTCTGCCGCAGGTGCTTGGAGTGTTGCTCCGCATTCGGAACGCGGCTCCAGGATGGAAATGCTACCTGGACTTCACATTCACCTTGCTCAATCGAGAGCACTTCTCGAAGAACGAAGCTCTCTCCGAAAAGCAGGTGAGAATATTTGAAGAGCAATGCTTCTGACGCACAAAAAAAAAAAGTCCTCCGCCGTCGCACCCTTCCGGCAAGCTTCCTTCTGCACATGGTGTAGTTCGGACTTAAGAAACAAGGCGCGCAACGTGGTCACCAGAGAAAGCAGACATTTCTTTCCACGATGCATGCGAGTATAAGACATGAGGCATTAAAAAAGTTCCGTCACGACATCCGTACAGTTAGCATTTTCTGTATTTAAAGACCTACTACAGCTCTCCGTACGCCATACGATCCTGTCTGCAAGATTTTTGCCGGAAGCATATGGACGTAACAAGCCGTCACCCTGACTGAGCACGAAGATAACAGGCTAATATCAACGATTTGCAACGCAGTTCTGTGACCAAGTACAATACCCTGTCACCAGACGCACAGGCACCCAGAAAGGTCTCTAGCTGCAACCGTCACCATTCTCACTCCAATGCCCTGTCATGAATGCATTTTAGAAAAGTCCGGTCAGCAATTTCCGAAAGTACTGCATAAGGCTACTCGCCCTATGTGAACCCGCAAAAGAGTGGCGTTGCCACAGCGGCAGAACCGGACCGATTGCATTGGCTTTTTTTTTTACTTGCCAATACCTTCTAGCTCTTAAAGAGGTGGCAGGTCCACTCGAGTGGTGAGCTGCACGTCACTCTTTGAACTGGTGATCGGTGTACGTAAATAGTTTCAGAGAAAAATTATTTAAGAAAAGTCCCTCAAGCTGCAGCACAAAAAAAAAAAAACGGGACAATCATACACCTGATGCTACAGTTCTGCGAAAGCAATTGTATTTGCCGGCAATGATTACTTAAATGTTTTTGCTGTAAGGTAAGCTCACGGGTTTTCAAGGGCTTGTTTAGGAATTTGGCGCAACCCTGCAGCTGCAGCAGGCGAAATAATATCAACTACAGGTAAAATTGAAAAGCCTGGCTCCGGCTTGACTGGCTTCTTTCAGTTGCGGGCACCGAAGGGTAGCAAGAGGAAAACGGGACTTCAAGAGACAAATAGAGAGAACAGAGGTTTGTTCAGAGAGGGAGGCAGAAGGGTTTGCCTTAGGGAGCGTTATTTAATTTGCTACTCTGCACTGGGGAAGCGGAGAGGGGATGTGACCGCAAGGCTAGAGCGAGAAAACGAGTCTAAGCGATTAAGCTAATTTACTCTATTGTACTGCTGAACGTTCATTCCGGTAGAAGTCGGCACCTTAAGTTAAGGGAAAATTGCGCGCGCCACAAAACATACAGGTGCGATGCGCCTGCAGAGGATAGAATAATTCAACCGGCTCATATCGCCCTTCCGTTCCTTTCTATGAGTGAGGATTAGAAATTCAGTGCGTACTGTGCACCACCGTTCTCTTCGGGTCATTTTTTCGAGTCGCCTGTGCTGCTGTTTCCACGCAAATAGACTCTACTTCGCTTTGGCCCCCCGCGTAAGAAAAAAAATGTTTGCTTATTACTTATCAATTATTTTTATCTTATTTACTGTTTGTTTACATTAGTATTACATTTTTTTTTAATTTCTAACAGCATGCTCAATTGCACTGCTTGCCTATCACCCCGTGACTCGCAGGTGATGTGGTTTCGAGAGCCGTAACACTATGCCACTAATGAAGTGATAGCATTTGTGAGCGCTATGAAGTGTCTTTTTCAGAATTCATTCTCACTGACCCATGAGTGTATAGCATTTTCTAGAGTGCAATGGTACATGTTGAGTGTTTTCGGAGAAACGCCAAACACCTTTTGCCAGGTGCCGGTGGCGCGTGGGTTACCCAGATGTTAATGACACGGAACGCCACACGTGTGCCGCAACGACGTATAAGTGCGCGCTGAAGCGCTTGCTGTCGTCGCCACCAGGTTCGCTTCTCGGCGGAAGAGCCGACGCATGGCGCTGCCCGCTGGATCCTCATCTCAGACCTGCAGACGAGACGCTTCTCGGACGAGACGGGAGAGTTCCTGCTGGAGTTGTCGCTGGCCAACGCTATGACGGTGTTCGAGACGGACATCCGGGTGCCTCCGCAGCTCCTCAACCACCACCACCACCATCACCACCACAGGGGCAGCGGTGCGGGACAGCAGGTCAGTCGCGGTTGCCACGTAGAGCAGACACAGGATGAACAAACTTTGGGCCCAAAGGAGGCGCGTCCGTACGAAACTCGAAAACTCGAAACTCGAAAACAGGTGCCTTCGACAATAGCGTGCAATTCACTGCAATTTATAGCAAGCGCTATTAAGAATTTCTCAGTATTAATCGCTCCTAAATAGGCGAGTGTGAAGAGCCTAGGTACTAATGCCCTGTATTTATAACCGCTGTTTGCACTAATTGGCGCTCCTTGGGACCGACCTGTAAGCGCCAGTAGCTTGCCGGCTGGTATCACGGCATGATCACTCTCTTGGAAGCTACAGGTAGTAGCTGAAGGGCCGGCAGCTCTGGAAGGATGTATTCGAGCACATTACTGTGGTAACGTGCACTGACTGCATGTGTTACCACAGTCGCAGGCATCTATATATTTTCGGTATCTCAATTATCGATATCAATACCATTAACAGTATTTGTCATTGCCGATTGCACGCCGGTAGGTGCAAGGCGCTGGATGCAGTATAGAAAGACTGGCAGCCTTTATTGAAACACAAAGGTGCTCTGAATCCATTAGCCTGTCCTGCAAGAATTCATTAATCCCTGAGGCTGGCAGCGCTAAATCTTGGCTGCGTTTCAAAGAACGATGTCTTCATATTGGTCTCTGAGCACAGAAGTTGCAACTACGCACGCCGTCGCTACACGGCCATGGTCGACCATGGGCAAATTTCATTTAATTTTTTTTAAAATAACGAACTGTTAACTAATATGCAACTCTCGTCTTCTAGAGGTTCCAATAGCCGTCATGCAACTAAAATTATCTGTCGAGGCTGCAAGGCAAATTTTTATGCCCGGTATTTTCACAAAGCGTTTTATGTACTTCAATAGTTACAGCAGGTTCTCACTGGACTGGTCAAACCACGTTGTCAAGATTGCGTGCTGAAAAAACTTGCTAATTACATATTTTTATATAGCGGACGGAACTTGAGGGTTTGAAGACGAAGACTAGATTTTATGGTCTAGCACTTTTTACACTTTTTAATGGTCATTTGGTTATTTTTTGTAAAAAAATAGCAGAGTCAGCTTTCCATTACTAAGTGCGGGGCGCGATTCGGAGAGTGCTCATGACGCTGATGAAGTGGTTTTCAACTGTGGCAGTGAAAATAAAAGCTATCTTTATTTGTGACGGTCCTTTCCGGCCTTTATTTACAGCTAGGGTAAGCTTCAAAATGTGCTGGAAGGTTCTTCCAAAGCGATTTAACGAAAAAAAATTGTAATGATTGCTGTTTTTCTCGTTTAAAAGAAATTTAACATAACACTCGAAAAAGTCTAACGGATTCTTTTTGTATACTTTACGGGTGAGTGTTTACGATCAATAATAGCCTGCTCCACGGTATATACAACCCAAGAACTGCGCTGGCCTTACAAGATGCGATTTATGCAGTAGCCTAGGTGCATCAGGATTCTCAAGAGCTGCACATTGACGAAGAGTAGCATTAGGAACAGGAATGCAAATTTTTCAAGTACGGTGGCGCACGCGCATGTGCATACACAAAGGAATGAGTCGTTGGTTCGAAAAGATAGTGTCGCTTGTGCCCATCTTCGCAAGAAATCTTCAGTTAAACAAAATTGGTTTCTTGAGTTCTATGATGTAGGATATTTGAAGCAACCTGTCCCTAATGATGTTTTTTTACACTAGAATGGTTGACGTGCGTATACACACAAGATCTATACTGTGCTTGAGCAGTACAGTGTGGTGCAAGTAGCGAGTGTTAATTGAATGTAATTAACAAGGTTTGTTTAGTTAATGCGCTTTCTTGAATCACGCATCTTTTTCTTGTGACAATTCTGATATCACGCATGTTTCAAACAATACCCCAGTTGGTGTCTGACGTGTTGAGATTTAGCCCCTTAAACTTCTAATTGCAGAAAGAAATTAATGAAGGAGACTGGCTTTTCTTACAAACATCTATTTTAGCGGCAAAATATTTCGTCTTAAAATCTGATAATTACTACATACACTGCCGATTGGGTTTTGATAATTCACAGATTTCGCGCATGATTACTGTCAAGTGTTTTTCTAGTAATTTCTGTATTGATTCTTTAACTGCAGTTTTTATATATACCCTCGATGACAATGTATAGAACGAGCAGCAAGCGCTCACGCATGCTATCAGGTTTTTGGCACCCTGACGTAAAAATTAAACGTAACAGGAAACCGCTTAAAGCGAGCGGTGGTGGCTGCCACACCATGGTGCGTAGTTTCTTGACGCGTGTTCGGAATCTTGCCCGAAACTAATTACAGTACGCACATGGCGCCCCTGCTTCTGCAAATAAAAAAAAACGGAACTGAAATGCATTTCAGACACCAAAAGCGCCTCGACTCGCTCGCGTTTCAAGCGGCCGCCGATGAGAGCTTGCGCGCGTTTCCTTTCCACCAGCTGCGAGCGATATTTCGTGCGCAAAGCGCGCAGTCCAGCGTGTGTTGCAAAGCGGGCAGCACGCTCGCCCTGACAGTCATCTCACAGCCGCGTCCGTTGACAGGGACATGGTACGAAGCGTGTGCGACGAGGTGGCGAAGCGCCGCTGACAAGCAACCGTGCTGCAGCAGCTGCGTCAACGCGAGAGCGTGCGCTGCTGCGCGCTTTGCTCGCTGTGCGCGGCTTCCCGCCGCTCTATGGCGAACGCTCGGCTGTCGCTACTGCAGAAAGACTGGGCCGCCGTCGGTTCGGCGCCCGGCACGCCAACAGGATCCGGAGGAGCGCAGACAGCCCGAATCGAGTCGTCCTACTTTTGCTTCGGAGGTTTCGACTGGAACATCGCGCTGCTGCCCGACGGCTCGCCCGAGGACGGAGACAATGGCCGGCCCCGGGTGCTCCTCATCAGGCACACAGGTCGGGCCTCACTCGCTCTCCTCCTCTCCCCCTCCCCCTCCTACCTTTGCTTGCTCTACCAACCGGCCTCGCTTTCACTCGCTTCTCCCTCCTCCTCGGTGTGCGTTTGCCGACCGCTTTGTCTTGCCTTTTTCATCTCGCTGCACGTGCGCATGTCGAAGTGGCCGGCGATTAAATGCAAATGGGCCGCCGCACAAGCTGTCGGCGCTGAAAATCCTGACACTTGCTTCTCTTTTTTTTTTCCTTGAATAGCGATTCGTGTAGGAAGAGTAATTCTCCCGGCTGGGGTTTTTGTATGAACGGATGCGGCACTTGGCAGCAGCGCAGCTTTCAACTTTTGCGAAAGTGAAGGGGCTCCCCCCTTCTCCTGCCCCCCCCCCTTTTTTTACCATTTTTCTTGTTTTGAATAACGTACCGGAATCGGGCATGCCGCATGTCGTTTCAGGCAGAAAGAAAAGCTTCGCTAGCACTGTGGGCAGAGAAGTGCCGAGACGAGCTTCTGTTCGTCTTTCCACCAGGAGGACATTTAGAGAGTTTCCTTTAAAAAGTCTAAAGATGTCTGAGTAACGAAATTTCAGCCTTTGAATGGCAATAATGAACTGACATGCAACTTTTGCGTATACTAGATTATAATTAAATAAAATTCCCATCTATTTCTGTAATTTATTACAGAACTTTTCAACATATTGCGGCTGCTTTTTTTCTCAAGTATCCAGTGTAAATAGGAACAGCTATTACTGGTAAATTAAAGGCTACTCTTCAGAAAATAACAGCAAGGATTTTGTTTATCGCGCTGCGACAAACTTCAATCCAGCTGTTCCGCAGCGACCCCCTCTGGGCGCTGGCGTCAACAATTAGCTGCGCTTGACTGGCATTCCACAAAGTGTTTTCGTGCTGCGCGATCACATTCTCTCATCGCCCGGTCGCTTTTCTCGCCGATGGGAGCTCCTCGCGAGCGGGCTGGTTCATTACTGAAGGTAATTGAACTGCGCGAGCCACCGTAAAAACGACGAATGAACAGGCCGCGGTGTTCCTAGTTTGCCGATTCCACATTCAAGGTTTCGCTTTTTCCGTGTTTCATTGCACACCGGTGTTCTCTTTGCTATTATTTTTTTTACGAATCCTGTTTCTCTCAATAGTGGTAGCGCATGACGGCTTCGGTATGCGCCCATATGACCTCAGCGATGGTGGGCGAAGCGTAGAAGTTCAAGGTTGTTTCAGCGTAGGCAGCCAACCCAGGCGACGTCATTTCGTGAACTTTCAATGCACAAAAATCACAGGTTAGGGTTAGAAGTTACTGTGCAAAACTTCGTGCGGCTGGTATTAGGGCAGCATAGTTTCACTGTCCTTTGCTGTCTACGACGAATACATTTAGATATCACTAGCACGAAAGGCATTCAAGCAAGCCAATCGAATTAAGTAGACTCGCGAGAGTTCGAACTCGGATAATTCGCTCTTTCGCTTAATTCAAACAAATTTCAACATTTTGTTTGGCCGGCTATATCATTCGTGAATTTGCGTCTTCGTTTACTTCAAAGTTTTTGTCTTGCTCTAACATTCCTGGCGAGCGAAAGAGCGCCGCCTGAAGTCGCATACGTCAGGTTGGCGGCGCCGCGTAAGCTCAAAATTCGCCGGCCGTACTTCGACATTGCAAGCGGTCGTTCTCAAGTCAGAATCGCATGGCACGTTTTGTCAGCGCAAGATTAGGCTTGCGCATGACGGCAGGAGTGACGACGATTGTAGGGTCTCGTACGACTTAGTTGTTTTCATAGGTTCACTACCGGCCCGCGGCGATAGCATAGATCGGCCGCGCATGCCAGCCAAGCCTAGCCGTGCCGTTTCGAACGCTGATTGGCGTGTCGCTATTTTTTTAAGAAGGCGTCTCGCCATTGTATGGTAAGTGTGCACTTCCTCCTCTTTCGCCCGCGAGGTTACTTCTGTGCGCCGAAACTGCGCCTTCGTCATGAGCTGGCCACAGTGTGTGCGGTGAAGCTTCCTCATATGGACGCCGCCACTTGGGAGAGGCTACACCGCCATCGCCGCCGCCACTTGGGAGAGGCTAAACCGCCATCGCGTCACACCGTGAAAGAGACCGCGGAAGCCTTTACTATTTTGGAACAGTTCTGCTTCGAGACACCCAGCAGTGTGTAAATGCATTGGCGGAACTGCAAAGATTCGTCGTTGTCGGGCAGTTTTGACTCAGAAGCTGACGACCATCGCCCATTTTTTCCCCAGTTAAATTTAGTATGATGCGAGACGGCATTTGGCAGTAAATTTAAGGTCATTCGATAGTCCGAATTTCACATATCTCTGTCTTTTTTTATAGTTTCTTGGAAGTTCATTAACTTGGGAAACCAGCGCATTATTGGTAACATTTTTTTTTTCAAACACAACCAGTGCTAATGTTTACCGCTATGTTTTGCGTGGAGAAATATGCCGAGATGCTATTTGTATGCATAAACATTCATAGTCATAGATCATATTAAGGCTCACTTCTGACAATTCAAACTTTTGATTAATAAAGCAAAAATATCTGGTTCTTGGAAGTTTTGCATTAATGAGAGTCTACAGTAGTCCTTATTGTGATGGCGTGGACATGGTTGAGTGAAAAACTGCGGCTTCCCAAGCAGCGCTGTTTGGATCCTCTTCAGCCTGATATCTGCGCTGCGAAATTGTTGGCACAGCGGACAACACTTGTCAAGTCGGTATAGGTGCAGCGCTTTGTTGAAAAGTTGAGGGGGCATTGTTATTTAAGACAGGTCAGTGCTCAGTCTTAAGAAACACCGGCTAGGTCGCGGCGATTATGCTTGTTGAAATATAGCATTTATGCGTTCGTCCCGGCGCTTACAGTGCTTCGAAGCCGGGACGCGAGAACTAAGTGCGTTACAGCTCGCCAAAAATGCGCCTGGCTCAATGGCGTTGAACAGCGCACGCTTTGTCTTAGAGTTAGCATGGGCACGCGAAAGGGAGCCGAATTTGGTGCTCCTCATTAGTTTCGCGAGCCGTCTCTTGGCATTTCTCCTCTTGAAATTTACGCAGACGCAACTGGCATCCTTCTCACTGGCAAACAGTTGTTCAGCCTTGGCGGACTTACGCTTCTGCTTCACATCTTTTTTTAACCACTCCTTGCGCGTAGGCGAGGCGTATGGCTCTGCGCGCTGTCGCTTGAGCTTGGCGATTATTTCTGAGTCACGGAGGTGACGGCATCTAACCTTAAAGCGCGGCTCCGATTGGCTGATGACACATGCGCCTCCGAGACCAGCCTGTGATGCCAATCTGTCCAGCCACCCTCCCGCCCCCAACTAGTGCGTTTGACTGGTATCTTCAGACTTCGCCCCCGCGTGAGCGTTTCCGGTACGCTGCCTCTTTGGTACGGCATTTTCCCCCCTCTGAATCTGTTCCTGAGCTAAAAATATCGCATTTGTGCCTAAGCGGCCAAAGGTTCGCATAATAAAATCATCCGCAATTAAAACGGCTTGAGAAGGTGAATGGAAGCTGCCATGTAAGCACCCATCTAATTTTGCCTCGAACGCCTTGTTATCGCACTGTCAGATGTTGCTGGGATGCCACGGTCGTCAAGCGTGTTTCTCGGCCGTCATAAGAAGAAACCCCTCCATAGTTTTTTTTTTTTTGAGAGTTGGCTTTTCTGCACTAACGCACTGTGCGAGGCGAAGCACTCTTTACAGGAGAGCAAAATTGCAGCATTAATAGTGCAACCTTGTCTCTTGGCGTCCAGGGCAAACGCTGTGGAGGTGTCACTGGGGTTGAAATTCGACCGAAAATAACGTCTTTGAGAGAAATGACAATAACTTCCGTCCTCGGGAAGGTAATCTCGACGCTTGCTGCGTTCCGTAATGTTTGAGGGATGGGCTCCAAGACCACACTTTAGTCACGAAACAATGAGCGTAAACTACGGAGCGACAGCCTTTTCTCGGCCGCACTTGGTCACCGACACGCTGTTCTCAACGGGATCACTTGATATGAAAAAGTTTCAGCGCCGATTGCATTTTTTTGGTCCCGCTGCGGGCAGCCAAAAGCAAAAACACGGTTTAACATGGCTCTCACATTTTTTTCCCACCCAAACAAGAAAAAGAACAGCTGAATGCTTTCAAGTGGGGGCGCCAAAAGTAGTCGCCGGTTACATAGGACGTCGAGGGGCGAGGTCTGGGCAGGACAGATGACCTTTCGCTTTAGCCGGCTAGCAGTGAAAGCCGATGCGCAATCAGCTCCCACCCCCTGCCGCACGAAACCACGAGCATGTCATTAGCAAGCAGCCCGCTTGCATCAGAACGAGGGCGTGTCTCGCGTCTGGCTCTGCCTACTTGGTTTTGAAATCGGGTCGACTGAACGACGGAGTTTAGGATGGTCACACCGAGTCACACGGTTAATTTGGGATTGTTATAAAAAAGTCACAATCTTTTTAAATTGGCTTGTGACCAACTTCGTGGTATTTTCAGGTGCTGTGAATCTGTAATTAGGGAATGCACGAGTACACTTTGACAAGTAAACAAATTATCATTACGATTACCCCTTGATCGTTCGTTTCTTTCTTGTCAGCTTTTGTGGTCAAAGGCGACAGTTTTTTTTTTACCCGCCACTAGTTTTTAAATCATGCTTAAATATATAGACATCGGTTAATTGTGCTGGGTCATCACCGTCTTCTTCACTATTTGCAGCCGGAAATAAATAACTGAGAGCGCCTGTGGTCCCGAATTCGGTGTAGTTTGCCGTTTAGCCACAAAATATAATTGACAGGGCGTCCTACTTAACGTAAGCCAAGGGTTGCAAATAAAAAAAACGATGCATTTAATTAAAATAAAACTTGACTTAGACAGTACTTTTGGTCGTCGACTCACACAAATGGCAGCGGAAATGAAATCACAGTGCGCACAACGTCTGTAATTCATTGAGAAATTCATTACAAAAATCTAACGAGACGATTGCAATACTGGATAATATATATTATATTATATAATTATATTCATAATATATAGATAATATATATTAATGATTTACTTGCTAACATATGTTCTAACATTCGCATATTCGCTGATGATTGCGTTATCTACCGGCCTATTACTAAAAGCGATGACATTTTGCTTCTTCAGTCTGAGATTCAGCACGTACTAACCTGATGTAATACATGGCTAATGTCCTTAAATAGAAAAAAAAATCTCTGCTATCATTCCACCGACGTCATTCACAACCATCTTCAAGATATCTAATTGGGAATGCCGGAATCGCTTCAGTATTAACTTACAAGTATTTAAGCATCCATTTGACACCTGATCTAAATTGGTCTTTTCATGTACCTCAGATTACTAACGAGGCAAATCGCGTCCTTGGTTACTTTCGACGAACCCTGCGACTAGCACCCCCATCAGTGAAATCCCTTGCTTACTTAACACTTATCCGTCCCAAATTAGAATATGCATGCGCGCTCTCGGACCCTCATCAAAATAACCCTTTCACTACTCTCGAATCTGTACAGAATCGCTCAGCTCGTTTCATTTTCTCAGCCTATTTTTATCATGTAAGTGTAACTGAACTAAAAGGCAATGCTTATCTCACATCTTTAGCGAACCGCCGAAAGATTTCCAGACTATGTCTGTTTCATAAATTCTATCATCATCCACATCTCAACTCCATTATCAGCCCCGCACATCGCATCTCCAATCGCATAAACCACGGGAAGGCAGTCTACCCTCCCCCTGCCCGCACTTCTGCGCATCTGTCATCATTTTTCGTTCATACAGCAAAGGACTGCAATGAACTGCCAAACGCCGTCGTTGATCAGATCGACTCATCGTCATTCAGATCGTCCATGGAAGAAATGTACTGCTGAGATTCCACCCCCTCATGTAATACCCCTTCAATGGGGCCTTTGAGGTACTAATAATAAATAGTAAATAAAAGGCTGTAGAGATTTTTAAATTTTGCGATATATGCACGAATTCGTGAGAGGCATAAGCAAATAACTTGTGAGACGCATTCATGCACGTAGTACATTTACAGACCACTCTATTTATTTTCACCGCATATTATTTCTTTAACTGGCACTCCCATCAAGCGTCTCTTCGGGCGGCGCTTTTCGCAGCAGCCGCCGTAGACGGAGCGTGCCACATCCCTCGCCATAGCACTCTCCATCGTCCCCCCGCGTTAACCACAATCACCACCCGCCGTCGCTCGCTGTGCCGGTTAGGCCGTCGGCCTACGCCGACAACAACGACGCTCAACCAAAGGAGTGGGCGCTAAACAGTTGCGCTGCAAAGTAGTCAAAGTAAATGTTTAGCTTTTCAGCCGATAAGGTTAGATTAGAAATATCCGCAAAGAACATGTACGAGGCCACAGTAAGGCCCTGAAAGTTCTGCTTTTGTGGTGGGCAGTGTTGGTGTGAAAGTATTTTGTGGACAGATTACGCAGCGTATCAAACTCAAAATGTCATGAGTAAGAGTGTGTATTTGAATATCCTGCACTTGGCGGCTATTTCTAACTGGTCATCGACACGCAGCAGGGAAGTTGTGGTCGCAGTCGCGAGTTGCGACGGCCTGTATCGCGTGGCTTCCGAGGGTTGGTGGAAAAATGCCTTTCTTGGCGTTTGCCAAGGAAAATTGCACAAAATACCGGCGCCTGCCGGGGAATCGCTGCCCGCCCCATTCGCAGGTTACGGCAGTGGGGCTCATTTTTTTTGTTTATTGCACTGAGTCAGTGCTATAGTTACGCAACCTGTTTAGAGACTTATAGAATTAGTCGGTGCGCGTAATATTCTACGGGCTTTATTACTTACGCAACAACGCTTGAGTGGGTGCAGGTTTTATTGCGGCCTTTGCGAGCCAGTACTGGTGGTTGGAATTCGCATATTTTTTGCGAACAAGACCGTGTCGGCCAACATGAGAGATGCCTGCCATTATTTTTTTTTTTTGCAATCGCAATGGGCATTATTTCAAGACTAGTAAGACGGTATCGCCAGGGCGCTCTGCATATGCTAGCATACTGCGCCAAACCCCACAAGGCTGCTCCCTGTCTTCGTTGTTGCAGTTGACGCGGAAACAGACTGGCCGCTGACTAACTATAAAAACTAATTTCTACGAAATCTCGTGGTACTGCTTTCGCAACGCCAGCTGAAACTTTGTATTTGTTGTGGCGAATAGCTCACGCGCAAAAAAAAAATTAAGAAAAGCCGGCTCCACCGCACGTTGTCAGACACTTTCAGCGAATCTGATCACCGTCGAGTGACGAGATAGTAAACAAAGGTATTTCGTTTTATCGAAACTTTGGCACTGCCGAAGTGGGAGAGCCAGTATAAAAGCTGCGCGCTTGAGAGCATAGTGAGAAGTGAATGATTTTAATACGTTTTATGCTCCTACTTATGCACCGATTTCTGAAAAACGCGTGAAAAAGCTCTTTTCGTCACTCATCCTTCTCTTTCCTGCATTTCTGCGTCTTTCTACATCGCTTAGTCTTCATCTTTGTTTTTCGTAGATGCAGTTATTCGAAAGTTAGGTTGGAATAAAACTAAATTAAAGCTGACATGGGTACCGGGCGTCACTGTAATTGTCCCAAACTCCTGTTTTTATTTTCTTATTTCTCGTGCCCTTTTTTTACGTATTGTTCGCAAGTCTGGCTACCGCTTTTGCTCACGTTTCGTTCTTTAGTCTGTTGTAGGGAGAGTGCGGGCATTGTTTCTGACTGCGTTAGCAGCCCTGGAAATCCTGCTCTTGTGCATCATTACGCGCGAATAGCACGCCATAACAGAGCTTTTTGCGCTGCCTTTTTTTTTCCTTCTTTTATCGCAGCCATGAGAATAAGTTTAAAAAAGAAAGAAAGGCACAAACTCGTTCCAACTAATTCAACTGCGGCATCGTTGCTAAGACGGCTTGACGCCACAAACGTGCTTGAAAAGCACTTGAATATATTGTTAGCACTTATCAAGAGTAGGGCTGCGAATTAGCGGCGAAAGGACCCAGCCTGTATTTATTGTTTACTGAACCCAAAAGACTTCCACGAAGTGCAGCCTCCGCCTTCCGCCTTTTCAAGGCGGCGATGATGTATCGTTGGTTGGCGTGCGTAACGTGAACCGCGTTCTGCATACTCGCCCATCGCATAAAGTGACAGTAAGCGAATAACAATTGCTATTTGATTCATGCAATTAGTCGTGAGCTTAATTGCGCCTTCTTTAATTTCATTTAATTTTTCCCGTGGTGCTCGAAGGCACTACATAAGATGCAGGAATAAAAAGCTAACTACAACGCAAACCAGCAAGACAAAAAAAAAAACAAAAGAGAAGAAAAATTACAGCAAAATGCAGGAATAACAGCAAACAATCAACAAGCAAATGTACAAAGCGGAAATAAGGCAGATGGTGTTGTTTGGTAAGGCGGAATGACGTATTAGCTGACATGACTTTCCAGTTTATCGCGGAATTTTGTTCTGTCAGAGAATTTCATAATAATGTTGCGTGGGGGAAGAATAAACTATTCATTGCTTGAGTTTATTTATCTTCTTGTTTTTTTCATTTCTCGTTTGCTATGATAAAGATCATTTTATATGAGGTAGTACTCCGTCTGTTAACCTAGCATAGTTTCGTTCTTGTTTCTACGTAGTTGTTGCGCATGACATGAATTCCAGTTTTTTTTTCGTGATATTTTGTAGTTCTTCGACTGTTCTAGCTTTTTAAGGTGACAGATAGATTTCAGTTGTGGAGAAAAAAAAAGATAGAAAGTGCTATTTTCAAGTTTGCAGAGCTCGGCCCGGCTTTGCTTCAAAAGCTCTGCTTTAAAAACACGGAGAGCGATGACCACCGAAGAAGAGGCTGAGGTAGCTAGCTGCCCACATAGGCGCTCGGATCAATATCCCTTTATATCTCCCCGAAACCCAACACTTCCATCAGTGGGCTTCAGCGAACCACCTAAAGCGAGGAGTTTTTTTAGCTATTTTATTGAGGTTTTGTACTTAATTCTCTGTCACCGCTGCGCCTCTGCCTCCAAAAGCAGTCATCGCTAGCTGGGAACTTTTGGTTTGGCTAAAAGGAAGAAAAAAAAACATGTTACTATTGACACGAAGGTAAAATTATCTGCTGCCGAGGCAGTGCATTTCTTGGCTCGTATCAGCGCGCGCTGTCAACGGTGTTCGTTTTTTGTTGTTTTTTCTCACTCAGATGCAACATTTACAAAAGGCAGCTGCAGCGTGAAAATAAGAGATAATGTTAACCAAGACCGCGGCTTGCGGTGGTTGCCGAGTGGCACCCAACCATGTCCAATGTTTGGGTCAGAAAAGCTTCGAACAGAAATTCTTTCCCGTTCGTAAGCAACGGTTGCGACAGACAGGGAAAACCGCGCAGAAAGAGCTACAGTGACAGCGGCCGAGAGATCCTGCCTGTCTGCGAACCACCTGAGAAAATACCAAGGCAACGGAACTGCTCGCTTTGACAACTGTGACAAGGAGATGACGGAGAATGTAGCGGCGCAGATAAATCGTTGTGTCCTTACGCAGAGCCCGCTGTTTGTCGGCGGCCTCCGTTCTATTCTCTCCTGCGGCAACGTCACGGGAGATGGCATCGCTGCAGTGTCGCGTCGCGGTACACCGTAGACAGGGCTGCAAACGGGGTGGCCATCGCTGCGTTTTTTTTTTGTCAACATGCAGGCAGGCTTCGCGGCAAGTAGAAAGAGAAATTTGTAGAGTAGCTAGGCCCTGTTTGGTACACCTCACAAGTTATTCCATGGTACACCTTCGTAAGCTCGTACTGTACGGAATGTACTCAGACCTGCAAAGAGAACGCTGAAGTCATGTAAGTATTACGGTCAACTGTGCAGATGGTAGCGCTAGCTGCATTCCGCAGTGAGCGTGAAATCTTGTGGTTTTAACTGAGACAATGCTGTAAGATAAAAAATAAGCAGTAATGCGGACGTAAATGTGATGCTGCTAGTGAAGTGATTTCTTCTCAGAATACCTGTACTGTCCTGGGTCATACAATTAAAAAGGAACCACGCTACTGCAGCACGAGCATCATTTTCGACGATTCTTACAGGCGCTTCATTTGTAGAGTTTACTCTTAAAAACAATGTCGATGACTTGACCTTCCGGTATAGCAGCATGCAAATAATGGCGAAACATTTTTGAGTTAGACCTGCAACTGAATGTAAAAACTGAGACGAAGTGTATTTAAGCAGTGATGTCAGATTCAAGGCTCTGTAAAATTTCACTATTTGTTGAAGATGCCTAATCTTTCTAAGGCCATTCGTTATAACAAAATGATCATATTAAAGTACATCTGGAACGTGATAAGGTTGAAGTATCACCAAAAAAAAAAATCCTCGTATTCACTTATATGCTATATTACGACCATAGAGGAACTGTTAAGCTGTTCGCAGAACGGAGCTATCATGAGGCAGGCCAAAAAACGGCGGAATTGCCGTACTGTAGAGTAAATATTCGCTTGTTGATGGCAGTGCAGCTCAGCACGAAAAATGAGAAAATATTTAGTCCGTCGCCGAGGAACTTTAACCAGTAAACCGTTAAACAATCAAAGAAGATCGGAAAAGATATTACCATGGTATAGTTTGCAAATATTTGTACTCGTTGCATTCGAACATAAGCACAGACTACGCATACAGACATTCATGAAATATGTGAGGAAAGTAGGGCTCGAAGCGGTATCAGCGCAAGTGCACGCAAGTCAGTAGCTGGCGCAGAGATTCCAGTCCAGAGCGGCGGCAGTGCGGCCAGGATTGGTAAGCGTTGCCGCACAACGTCTGCCGGTCAGCCGGCGCTGACTGAGTGAGCGCCGACTTGTGTAGGGCGCTCGAGAAGGCGCGCGACTCCCCCGGGCCCCATCACCTCGTTCGTGCCGAGGCCAGCTGCTGGAAGACGTTTCGGTTCACATTTATCGACCGGTCCAGCAGCGCCACTCATTCCTCGCTGGGAGGTTGCGCACCAAGGAGCCCGTCTTGTCATTAGTCAGCACGGTGCGTTTGCGGAGTAGAACTTTCTCAATTTAAAACGCATTATTGCGACACCCGGCAAATGCCCGTCTAGCGCAGACTACAAGGCAAAACTTTCCCGCTGAGTTCAAAACTTTCAGCACGGTCAGATGGACTCATAATGGGCTTGAATAGGTAATGGATGGGTCCTCGCTGGCGCGACAAAGTGAAGCGCGCTTAAAACGTGGTTTGCTCTCGCGGCCCGAAAGAAGAGAGGACAGCAGGACAGGATTTACAGAAAAATTATCCAATAAAGTTTTGAATGTAGGCTAAACCCAAGAAAACAGGTAGCTACTGCGGGGGCCTCCGCGGGGGCGGACTTAATGGGCGTCTCTCTATCCCTCCGAAAGCAAGAAGCGTGCGGTGCAGTTGGAAGCGTACCGGGTCAGTATGAAGCAGTCCGGCTCAGAAACAGTCCTATGCGCAACGTACAGCAGTAACAAAAAAAACTACCCATAAAGCTTCTCCGCTGAGAGAAGTCGCAGCTGTGGAATTCACAAATGCCAGTGTCTCAGTTGCCGCTTAAATGCGCCCTATCTGGATGCGGTTGAAGGGCTGTGCAGTGTGACAGGCTTGGTGTGAACAGCGCCGTTGGTCTATTCTCGTACGTCATCCCAGGCTGTGCTGCATCTGTGCTTATGATCAAGAAGTGTCGCCATGCTGTCGCAGCCCTCTTTGACGTTCAATCTGAGGCCACACTGACATTCGTATTTTTATGTGATCAAAGTTTAAGATACACGGCTATAAATGTTTCTAACAAAATAAGCCGCTGTTACGACTTGTGTCATGTTGACAATGTGACCCGACATGAAAGTGCCCGTGAAGGAATAAAGGGTTCGCATAATGAGTGGAGTGCAAAACTGTGCATAAAAATATGAGTGTGCATGCGCGTAAATTAAGAAAAAAAGACATTTGATAAAGTTTTGTGCCAAAGCTGGCAGATCTGTATGCTTGCACCGTACCGTGTACTATAACGGCGGCAAGGCATGTAGCAAGCTGTGGTGCACATCGGTCGCAATATGGATATCGAGCCATATCGGCAGTTACGAATATGCTGTAATTGACTAGGAGACGTACCTCTAGAACAAATCGTCATAAACAAAGACCTTTATTCCACCTACTACTAACAGTAGTACTGCACCGCAATAGGCAACGTGCGATGAAGTTCGCCGTGTCTACCGCAGCGCTGCAAAACACAGCTAGCCTTGTTCAGGCGGACCTGTAGCGCTTTTACACGCCACTTGCTCTGCGCTTATAACCGTGAGATTCCCGCTGTGTCAAAGCCACACGTGGCGTGCATCAGCTAACTGGACTACGTCGACAGCACTTTGGCAAGGAATGTTATTAGCCAAACGCGCGCCTTTAATCGTTCTGAATACGGTCTAGCGTTCATCGCTGCCCGAACGGCTGGCGGCAGAAGCTTTCGGCGCCCAGTGGAACAATTGCAAGTTTCCCTATAATGCGCTGGTTGCCATTAACGGTCCGTCTCCAGGCTGAGTGTACAGTCGCGATAAAAAAAAGATTAGCACTGGTAGCTTGCCACCGGAGCGGCAGGTAGCAACGCACAGTGCTGCGGTTATACGAACACGCCGATAACAAAAGTGCCAAGCTTGTTCGCAAGGCGCGGCGCTGCGCCAGCCATGCGATTTTCGCCGCTCCGATGACATCATTGTGCTAATTTTTTTTCATCATGACCGTGCTGTTGCGAGTGAAATGTTCATCTTTACTTATGGCACTGCACGCTGGAGTTGTGCGCTTCGTTCAGTCGGCAGCGGTTTCACTTACGTCACTCTCTTCTTTGTCACCGTCCGTCACATTACCATTGGATAAGATGCGGAATTCGTGGTCTCATCTCACGTAGTTGTATTTTTCTTTTGCATAATATCTGCTCAGTCACCGATTTGTCCTTTCAAGACGGCGATGTCGGCCCTTGAGCAACCGTTTTGTACGCCCAAGTCCGGTGCTCTCCCGCTATCCCTCTCTACCCTCGTCATCCCTGCCCTGCTGCGCATTCGCTATACTGTAGTGAAGCGCTTTTGAATAATCGCTGGCATTGCGTTCATCGTCCGACATGTGTTGCTACTTACGCCTTCACCGCTACCTTCTCATTTCTGGAAGGGTCGGAGGGGTCATTGTTTATAAAAATTTATAGACTTCGGCTTGGAACCTCAAGTTTGTTTCCCCGAAACTCCTTTTTTTTTCCCCGAACTAATTGGTTTTAAGGCGTCGTTCGGGCGACTGTCTTAAGGAATTTTGCCTGAAACTTGGTTGACACAGTCTGTGAGCATTTCTTGATTGTGGCTGAATACGTTCCACGAATAGGGACGCATTTCTTAGCCGTGGTAGGCTGCGTCCTAAATGAACATAAAATATGGCGTCCTTTCCTGGCTCCTTTAAGAAATCCCTCGCTAAGTAAATAAATTGACAACGGGTAAGGTGCAAAGCGTCTCACATTGCAGGCGATGTGGTCTACGCTGCCCGCGAAGGGAATAAAACAAAATAAAACGAAGTTATTTTGCACTTTGTGTCAGTCAGGGCAGGTTAGAAAGCCGCAAGTCCGTGGAGTATTGCAGTTGCTATTTTGTCCACGAATAGAGCAGGTAAGCTTAGCTGATTCCGGCTGCTTGCTTATGCGCCCATTTTTCTGCTGCCCCACGACTTCGTCCTGCCGTGGTTGATGGAAGATGCAGCTTAAATGTTTAAGCTGCTCATCACGTTGGCGTGAAGGGCTCCAAAAACACTGTGGTTGCTTTCTCCCTCCCATTTATCTTATTCTTGTGTTCACTTTTGTACATATCTACACTTCAGTGGCTTGCGGTGCGTCAGGGTGGCTAAGGGTGCGCCATTGAAGTAAAATATCGTCATCCTTGTATAAAAGATAGTGCAGTATGTGAGCGAAACTTTTAATAACTAACTATTAATTGAATATTCAGGTAAATAAATAAATACAAGCCGCATCACAGTGGCAGAGGAAGGTTCGAGAATTTCGTGCATTGCGCCTGCTGCGTCGAGCCTGCCTTCGTCTTTCCTGTAGTCTAGTAGTGTTGGGCGAAAATGTCAAAGGCGAAGATGAGATTGCACCATCCGCGTAAAGTATTGCACGCACCTTTTAAAAGCGTGAGCTATTTATTGAGCTGTGTAGGCACTTGTGATTTTTTTTCCATGGCTATTGATTGTCTTTATTCAGGTACCTAAAAAATAGTCGTGATTCCTGAGAACAGCAGCATTGTTGGGCAGCCTGTTGCTTAGTGCTTAGATTGTCGGTATTTCAAACATAATTAACATACACAGAGCACATGTGTATTATCTGAGTGAAGGTTGAACACAGCATGCTTGTGCAACGTAATTAAGCGACGCAGTGTCCAGCTTTTCACCGGTAACAGACGGCCGCTCTCAGGCAGAGTCTAACTTAGCGGAATATACTGTAATGCATTTGTGCCCCTAGGCCGTGCGGTGCATTTAACTTCGTGGTTACAACGTGCCTGTTTGGCCCTAAAGGGAGCGCCGTTAACTGCACTCAAAGTGCTAGCTATAATCGCTACCATCTTCATGAGGGGTAATAAGACTATGGCGAGTGATATTATTAATGCGTGAGCTGTATCGCATCTTCTGAAGTGATGTTTTTTCTTTCCTATTTTGGCTTGTCAGCCATTTGGCACTAATAACGGCCGTTAATTGCGATTGGGGTCACTACAGGGCTGCTGCGAGTCAATGTTTTATCAAAGTGACGTTTCCTCAAGTCTGTAATTTAGCGGGACAGTTACTGTGCGTAATCCCATAAAGAAGACTGCAATATTTGCATAGCAGGAATTTCTGAAAAATACATGGACAGGATATAAGATAAAGTCGCGTTATTCTTGTCTTTCATAAGCGGTTACGGCTAGCACTCGTTCTCAGAGCTGGTTGCTAGCCCTACTTCTATACTAGATCACATATTATGTGAATTGGCGAATTTTTGTCCCCATGACTGTCACATGTTTTCTACGGCAGCCAGCGTGAAACTGCATGGGGCAGAGGAGGCCGAAAATGATAGCCGCGAGTTGTACCACTGCGGGAGAAAGCAAGGCTCAGCAAAGGCTTGCGAAACATCACATTCGTTCTCTCTTTAATCAATGCCACAATAAAAATGTAACATTCCGCTGTGCATTTTTTAGTTTCAGTGACTGTTAGCTGTTTCGTACACAGTGCAAGGGTTTATCAGCCCTTACTATGCAAAAGGAGGGGTGGGGCTCGCAGGTTCGAGAAACTGAAACTCAGTGCACTGTTCGCAATTTAGTGAACTGTAGGCGGCCAGTGGACAACGTTCTGTTGCTTAGTTCAGACTGGATACTTTTCATACGCAGCACTGACGACGCCTGGAGGAGGAGGAAAAAAAACTTTATTTCAGGCCAGCACTAGGGCACAATGAAAAAGAGCGCTTGTTCTGCCAAGGCCCGCTGATGATCTGCCGAGTCCTGGTGCATCCCACGAATGCGGCAACCCGCGCTTTCTGCGTTATTTCTCGAATTTTTTTATTACCGCGCTAGCTGTACAAGGGAAGGTGGGCCGGTTTCACGACGATCAGCGTCTGGTTCGCTCTGACGTCACGAGATCACGGCTCGGAAGAACATAGCGAACGCCTCCGTGAACGTGAGCGAGGACTGCGTGGACTTTCCGAGTTGCGCACCCGTGAAGCCGAGCGTAAGCGTCAGCGGCGAGAGGATCCGACGTGCGACGCCGAGATGAGCCCGCGAAGCGAAAGCCGCAAGGCGCAAGAGACGGGCGAACCACGGTGGTGCCACTCGGGCGTCATTTGAACGCGAACTCATTCAGCGTTTCGCTTTGGGCCAGTGACGTACCATCAAAGATGTTGCAAATTTCAGCTGTATAGCTGTACGCTTAAACGCCACGGTCATCAGTAACATCATAGGGAGGCGGGGTTAAGAGACCAGCTACCAGCGCAGAAATTCGCCGCATCTTTGATGGGCGTCTTGGATTTTGTCTTTTTCCTTTTTGTTTAGCTGTCACTGTATAGGGCAGCGGTGGTGTGCCTTCGCAGGCTTCGACCACCCGTGCCGGGTTCAGTACCGCGTGGTGTTGGGCGAGGGCGACCGGCGCCTCGACTCCGGCGTGCTGGACCAGATCTCAGACTTGTCCGGCCGCATCCGGGGATTTTCGCTGGGCGCCGCCGCTCCCGCCGACCTGGTGCGGCGCGGTACGCTCAGGATCCAGCTGCACATGCTGTCCGCCAACGCCATATCCGAGGCCAAGGTGCGCTGGGTGCTGTTCTTTGTGCAGCTTGTGCAGCGCATGCGTGCACGCTCGCTTGTGCCTTTAGTGCGTGGGCATGTGCTGGTGAGTTTTTTCTCACTATTTTATTTTAATTAGCGCCGTGCACTGAGGACATGACCTAGGGGAAGATGCTGGCAAACGCGCGCACGCGGTCGCCGAACCTAAGAGGAGTGAGTGACGTTGAATAATAATAATTGGTTTTTTGGGGAAAGGAAATGGCGCAGTATCTGTCTCATATATCGTTGGACACCTGAACCGCGCCGTAAGGGAAGGGATAAATGAGGGAGTGAAAGAAGAAAGGAAGAAGAGGTGCCGTAGTGGAGGGCTCCGGAATAATTCCGACCACCTGGGGATCTTTAACGTGCACTGACATCGCACAGCACACGGGCGCCTTAGCGTTTTTCCTCCATAAAAACGCAGCCGCCGCGGTCGGGTTCGAACCCGGGAACTCCGTATCAGTAGTCGAGCGCCCTAACCACTGAGCCACCGCGGCGGGGGTGACGTTGAATGTGAATGCCATTTTCCAGACACGCACGAACGCAGTTAGTGTGAGAGAATGTTTGTCTTAGTGCCTTGCAGCAGGTAATAGGTGCGTCGTGAGATAAGTGACCTTGAAAGCACTGGACCACTCGGTGCTGGCTGCAGCACAGCTCGATGCTGCTCAAGAACGAACATGGGCCACAGAAGCGGGGCGTGCGGCGCAGGTACCTGCGACGGCAACCCCGCTGGCGGGCGTGGAGCCGTGCGTGCCGGCGACAGCCAACTGCTACGACCGGGAAAAGCAGGCGTGGTGTGTGGAGGCCGACCTGGAGGGCGAACGTCTTCGACTGAAGCTGTACTACGCCGAGCTGCAGCACATCCCCGTGGGTCACCTGCGCTACGTGGCCTGGAACGCGTACCTGGTGCGCCGCCAGCCGGGCTCCGGGGCGCGCGAGAGCGTGCTCGCGTTGCGTGCTCCGCACTCCAGCTACTATGTGCACGACGGCATGGATGTCGCCGTGGTCATGGAAACAGACGTCTCCGTACGGCAGGTCTGCACCCGTTGCTCGCAGAGCCGCGCTTTGCAGAATAGCGCGTCGACCGTGAGCTATTGAGGGTCTTAAATGATGGTCGATCTGCGATCATTTTAGGAAACAAGCACTGGGCTCGTCTTGCTGCCACATGGTAGCCTTCTGTCATGGAACATGTTTCCAGACATCCTGCACACTAAGGCAGACGTGCGCTCTAAGCTCCCTCTCGGGGGCAACGACTTCGGGAGCAAGATATTCGGCGCTCCCCGTAGACAACGTTTGGTCAGCTAAAAGCCGAACTGCTAGGCTTGATAAAAATTCGTTTTTTTTCGACTCTTATTAAGAGAGAAAATGCATAAATTGGAAATAAAACCCAATTTGAGAGGACAAAAGGATGAAGGCGGATAAAACAATAGGCCGGTCCTGCCATTCGTTTTCTGTCGTTGCTCCTAGAGTTGTTGGCTCGCTACGTGTAATTTAACCTACGGATCTGCGCTACTCATCGTAAAGCCCTGTTCTGTTCATGCGTTCAAAATATGCTGCTCAACTCTGTACGTGAGTCTTGCGGGGTCTGCATTAGCGATAATGGAATGCAAAACTTCCATTAGTGAGGATGCTTCTGACTGGGCACTTTTTTTCACGTTCCAGTTGCTATTTTTTTTTTCGCGGCAAAGACGTTTGAAAACACTCTAGGAGACAACGATGGTTGTTTTCGTCCTTTAAATTAAAGGTCGGTATCGGAAGCGTCATTTTTAAATGAAAGAACGGGTTACACATAGCTAGAAGCTTGCAATAAAGGTGCCACGTCTCAAAGAGCTCTGCCGTTCATCTGATTGTTTTCTTTGTGAGAAAAATTGAGTGCGTTTGTCTCGCTTCGAGTGAGCGTAAATTGGAAAGTTCAGACAGCGACTGCTGCAGGGCAGATGATGTTAGTGCCCTGCGCGTGCCTGAAGTGTAGAGGGAGGGAAGTAGGGGGGAGAATGGTAACTGAAGTGCTTCCGGGTACTTTTAACAATCCGGGCAGTACGGTGTGACGAAAACCACAGGTAAAATTTATTTTTTGAGAGTGACTTCGCTTTGTGCTGCTTTCGCGCAGATTCGCGAGTCGGCCGGCATGTACCTGGATGGTGCCGGCAACCTGACTGTGCACGTGGAATGGCTCGAATCGCAGCTCCTGTTCGGGGCCACGTACCACAAATACGACGACATTGCGCGCACCCAGTGCCACCAAATGAAGTGAGGCACTTGGCTGCTTTTCCCCACTTGGCCGTCTGTCTGGGCGAACCTTTTTGGTGCCAAAAAAACTTTGCATGCGAAAGCGCAGCCTCGCAGGGTTTTCTCTGAAAGGGTGCATGCTGCGATGCTGATTTTCGAGTGTCTGTGTTGTAATGTAGATTTAAGCTTGCCTCTCGGGCTCATTAGCAGCGTACTGACAAGGTTTTTATCGTTGGCTCTTTTTCTTTCTCCCGCTACCAAATGAGCGTGTAGAAAAAAAAGCGTGTTCGTTTTGTTGATTCACGCTGGCTACTCATCTCCAGTTTGCATCTGTACAAATGGAAGTTAAGCATAGGCACAGAAGGCGCGCACAAAAAAAAAAGAAAAAGCGTGTTCATAGAAGGAATTCGCGTTCGTTCAAAAAGAAACAAACATTAAAGGTCCCATGCGGCTTGCGCAAAGACCACACGTCTTTTGAAGCTGCAATAACCGCGCACAACTTGAAGTCATCGCAATACTGTGCTCATGCACGCGAGCTGTTAGCGACGGGCTTGTGCGCAGATTTCTTGAGTCTGACGTACTTTCAGAGCAACCAGTGAAAAGAAAACGTGCTGTTTCTTCTTTTTTTTATTATGCCGACTGTAACAAAGCTGCTTCTCTAATTAAATTTAATAATTTATCCATGTAAAGATACAAAGCGCACTGCTAATAGCGTTTCACTCGGCATCAGCCAAGGCCCTCTCTGCAATGGTCTGCAATAATTCCCGCTATACGTTATTTCCGGCCACGTGATTCCGCCAGATCTTCCTCCAGCTTGTAATTCAGCATTACTCTCGGTCGTTCTCGGTCATGTTTTCCTCGTTCTCACTGTGGCACCTAGTGGAGGACTGGCTGCAGCCCTAATACAGACTTATCCTTCTTCAGAGAAATTTGGCAATTATTTCAGAAGAGGGCTCATTTCAGGACATCAATTCTGCATAGCTTGAGCATATGTCTCACCGCTGTGGCTGAACTACAGACGGCTTTTGTAACGAGGCCTGCGTTATTTGGTAGGGCTGCAGGGCTGGAAAGAACTATGTTGAAGTCAGGGCATATGGGAAGGGAGCAAAGTAGATATCATTATGAATGAAATCCAGCACAGTTTGACTTATTGAACTGCAGGGCTGGTGTTAGGCCTAAAAAAAGCTAATGATGAAGTTATAGGCGCGTTTAACAACCTAGTACAGGGGTGGACTGACGGGCACATGGAAAGATCCATAAAGGAATATTTTCATTGAAGAATGGCAACATAAAGGGGGCGTGGCATTTTTTTTTTATTTCTTGCAGCAAAGCTGGTGGTAAGAGTGAATCCCACTAATGCAGCGATTGCTCACTGTTCTCTCCATTGCGATGCCCCATTCGTGAAGCAAGCACGCAAAAACGTTTTTACTCCCCAGTAATGTCGTTCTTCTCTTCTTCTCCCCGGACATTATTGTCATGTATTCGCTAAATGGAATGTACCGAATACATGTACAGCCGCCCGCACACTTAACACAAGTGACGGACCGCGTTGCATAGACGCGTTAGTCGCCGGATGCGAGATCATGCTCTCAGTATGTTTGCGGCATAGACTTTATATAGTGAGTCTGGAGGGAAAGCTGCGCATTGGGCCCATAAAAGCCACTGGGCAACGCATGAACGCCGCCATAATTCAGTGGTTTGTGTGTTGCCAGCTGTTTAGACACTTGCTAAATCTGGACAAATATCAGAGTTTGAGCCTGGCATCGTAGTTCGTGGGAAGATGACAGCATGCAGTGTAGTTCTTGACTGCTGTTAACATGTCGTAAACAACGGGAAAATCGTCGTATTTGGAGCATTTCTGATGGTATGCAGCGTCGCATACCTGGTGTAATTTCATGTGGGTGCCTTGTTTCTTTGAACTGTTATTTGAAGGCCAGTATTGCGACTGTGAAGCGCTTGGAGTGTGTTTCGGCCGTCGAGCACACAGTATCACGCATGTTCTCGGTTGCCAAATGAAAATACACGTCGGAAATTTGCTTTGGCCCCAAGAGGATGAACACAATTCTCAAAGGAAACGAATTCCCAAAGTAAATGGAGCAACTTTTCTGCCTGGTTTATTCTGGATGGTCAGCGTTTTGTTATAGCAAATGTCGAAGGTTTGTTAAACTGCCACGCCCCCCCCCCCCCCCCCCCCCCCTCATGGATTTATTTTATATTTTTCCTTCGCCGAGGAAAACGGTACCTTGTGTTTTCGGGTGCGGGACGAGCTCATAATGGGATTATCTTTCCACAGCACCGCTCACAGCGTCATCACGAACGACTGAAACAGCAGTTTGCCGGTATGCATGAGCAGCAGCTAGATGGAGGCAGAAATGCACAAAACAGCGTCACCTTTAATTACCGCATGCATTAGTGTTGCAAAACGTATTACGAAACGCATTTAAGCTAGAACACCTATCTCCTTTATAAGCAGCACCAGTGGGTACACTGTCAAGCAGATTGTGGCGCTGGCCGAATGCCGTGAAAAAGTAAGCAGCAGCAAGGTTGATTGGCTTGGGGTCATCCGCCTTTAAAAAGAGTTCCTAGTGCGGGAGATTTTCATTCACGGGCTTTGCGTACATAGTTGTCGTGAAATGTGCGGATGTATCATTTGGCACGTTTACTCGCAGATCGAAATTTCAGATCATTTTGGAGCGTTTGCCTTTTATACAACGCATAAAGGTGGCGTCGCGGTGCATGAGAGCACAATGGGCTCTTTGTCGTACGCGGTTCCTTGCTTTAAGTGCCTTAATCCCATAGCTTAATCCCCTTAAGAAACCCGAAACCAGGCTCGAAAGCAAAGTCTGAAACCGAAACTCCAAGAGCGTTTACCAGTCAACATCATTCACAATCACCGGATATTAAAACAAAGGGCCACAATCAGTTTGCTAAGCATTACAAAGTATGTTTAAAAACTAAAAGATACGCGTTAGGGCGGCCGAATTCATGTTCAAACTTTACCCATCCTTGACTTAGCGAGAGAAAAAATGTGCTGGCCACAATATTGTGTTGTAAGATGGCGTCGAAGATGGCGACTTACTGGTGTGGAACCATTTGCTGGCTCAGCTTTAACCCCCCTGGTTCGCGGCAGCTGACGATAGCGCAGTTCGATTTGACCGCTTTTTCGTTTGTGCGGATCGCCGCTTAGACAGCGCGCTCGTGGAGAGCGCATTTTTGTGCGTTTCGCTCGTGGTTGGGGCCTCGCGCCCAGGCAACACGTTAGTATTTTTTTTTTATCGCGGGAAATCGACACTTCGCGCGAAGTTTACAAAGCTCAGGCGCCTTACTAGTTTGGTCCCAAGGCTGCCGGTCCAACAAAATAGACGCCCCCTTCACGCGCTCGCTGAAAGCGTGGAGTTCGGGCACAGGCGAAAAAAGAGCCAAATCAAACTATCGTCTCCGCCCCAATAATACTGAGATCATGATCTCGCACTCGGCGGCTAAGCTTCGTGGCGCTGGCGAGAGTCTAAGCCACGCTGTCCGTCATTCTGGTTAAGTGCGCAGGCAGCTGTACATCCCATCCTTATGCCGCTTCGCGTGGTGAACTGTCTGAACCAAATGGGTCCCCACGAGGCTCTGGAACACGGGGACCCATGGAGGCACGCGGATGCTTGCATGCCGTTGTTCGGGTGACTGCTGTTTCCTTGTTCACGACCGAGCATCTAGCATTAGCGTCGGATTTCAGTGCATTGAAGAAAGGCCTTGTTCTTCGCAGGCGCGAGATAGCCGCCCTGCAGGCTGAGAACTACAACCTGGAGCGGCAGGTATTCAGCTACCAGAAGTCCATCTCGTACGCTAGCGCTCGGGGCCAGCCATCCGAGGACCTGCCCGACGACTACTACGCCAGCACCGTGCGGCGGCTCTCCGAGACGCAGAGCCTGTCCGAGTCCGAATACGCCTGACGAGCCTCGGCCGCCGCAGCCTTCCTGAAAGAGCCTGCCGTTCGGCGTTCTGCACAATCGCCATCCCGCTGCCTTCGATGTGAGCGGCACGCCTGGGCACCGCCGCCCCTGCACTCGCCCCGGGCTATCCGCCGCTGAGCGGTCGCGTGTGCACGGACACGCTTGGGCACCTGTTCACCCCCATGTTCCTCCCGGGGCTCATCGTCCGCATCACCCATCACGTCCGTCGGCGCCTCCGCGCGTCGGACGGAGGAGAAAGCCGAAGTCGCACTGCTTGCACACCATCCGCCCACGCCGAGGCGACTGCTCGCCAGACCGCTCGCAGCGTGGCGCACGCCGCGCTCCGTCAGTTATGTGGACGGTACTGCCTACAAAAGAAAAAAAATATCGAGGAAACACGTGAAGCCACCCAAGACCAACAATGGTTAAAATGGTTCAGAAAGATCAAGTTGTCTATGTCGCGCCCTACAGCGCCCATTTGTAATCTGCCTAGGAGTTCGAAAAGCACGTTTTGCAAGAATATTACGGCGATTGAACTTACGGGTCACCTGATCATGACGCATGACACTTTCTGTAAAAGTAGCGTGAAAGTACAGAAAGTTTGAGCGTCTGCAGTTCTGTCAGAGCCTTTCGCCCTAGAAAAACGAGATTACAATTTCATGTGCATATATTGTGCGCATGCCTTGAATTGGTGGCGGTGGCAACTGCGGCATCAGAGTTTTTGACATGGGAATGCTTCGGTTAAGCGGGGCCGTAATAACCAACGGCGTTACAAATTTTTTGAAATCTGTTTTCTCAGGTCGACAAAAATATTCTTTACTTCTTTGTGAACGATTCATTACAATTTTTGTAAATGATGGTGGCAGATAAAATGTCTTGGCATGCGAAAACAAGAAAAAGTAGTTCGTTGGTCCTCCTGCGCTTCCGCTGATTCCAAACATTGCCAGCACTTCGAGGAATAGCGTTATAAAGCGTCCCTTCTCTTAAGGACTGCTCTAGTGTTTGCAGCGGCCGACAAAATTTACTCAAGTTTACGTTATTCAAAAGGTGCCTCTGACAAGAAAAAAAGCTCGAAGGTAATGATGCACACCTCAGTGATGACTTTGCACATCACGAAACGAAAATCCTACCGGGAATTAATGGTTTGTGAAGGTCGAAGTTGCAGCTTGATAGTTTTTATGACAACTGGTCACAGAGACCAAAACAATCAGGCTTGATATCGTCACAGTGGAAACTATGACGTGTCAATCATTTTTGGTCAAATGTTTAGCTCTTAACGCCTCCACTGCGTCCGGCACAGCCTCGAGCGATCGCCTCCCCGAGCGTCGCGCCCCTTCGAGATTCGGGCTTGTGGCAGGATGAAGGTGAAGACGAAACTTCAACCACTGAAGAACTGTTTTTGAAGTTTCGGCTCAGTGGTCGGTGTTTCGCCTTCATCTTCAGTCCGTGTGCGACCAGACGGTTTTTCGTCCAACCCTCGACAGAATGCGACAGAATGCATCGGCAAATGAGTCGGGTAACCTGATAAATATCCTTGCTAAATCGTAATCAAGCTTCGAGCCACAATTACTATTACAGGAATCTCCGCGTGGTACACCAATTTGTCTTATCAGTGGCAGCAATACCGGAGATGATTGGAATTCTAGATTATACAGCCTAGCATATATCGGGAGTATAAAGTGAACGAAGAACTAATTTATGTTTTCGCCGCAAAATCAAGTATTCAGGCCATGTAAGATGGGTTTTTGCAAATGATAAATTAGCGGTTATGCAAAGCTTGGAAAGATAAATTAAGTTTTTGTTTACCTCTAATTAAACAGTATATCTATAGTTCAATGAGGAGATAAGTGCATCTTTTGGGTATTAAAGCGCCGGCGATTTTTGGAGACCGTAACTGAACTGATGACAACCTCGTGCAGAAAATAACGGCTAATTATAACTTAAAAATTAAATGATTACACAAGTTGAAACAGGTTTTTTTTTATGTCAAAGCAGCTTTCGAAGAAAACAAGCTATTCTCCTTCTTGAACATCAAAGAAAAGTGTCCATTTTTTACCCAGGCAGGATCAGTCAGCATTCAACAGCGCCTATACGAAGCGCCTCTGTGCTCGGTGCAAGCAGTGCGGCCACAAAAACTCATAAGCTTCGTACCTGTCCACTATCCGAGTCAGCGATATAACTCGCCTGCTCTCGCCTGTTCAAAGCGCTGATTCCTGGTTGTCATTCCGAGTGTCCGCACTAATAAACTTTGCAAGCTTTTGTGTCGATAGCAGATTACTTGATACGAGGCTGGCTGATTCTTTGGTATGTACGTTTGCCTGAGACGTTTTGGGACGAATGGGTTACTGCGTCATGATATTCTAATCGTCCTAGGAAAGTTGCCGGTGCGCCCGGTCTATATAGTATAGTGATCCCCCGGAACCACCCAACGACACAGTGACCTTTGTGGGAGCGTGCTGAACATCAAGGCTGGCGTAATATTACGATTCTTCCTCTTCAATTCTGCTTAATCCTTGTCCGCCGCGCAGACTGTGCCGATGCCGGCGACAGCCGCAGCGGGGCGTCGCTTTAGCCAATTGGAATAAACAGAGGATGGAATGGGAATAGAATCGTTGCATCAATCCGGCCCAGTTCAGCACTCAATGTCTTGAAACACGTAGCCTTGTGCAGTGGTGCAAGTTCACGCCCAAAGCTGCGCGCATGTTTTGGCACTATACCGTGCTGTGACATGCACCCGATGTCATTAAAAATATATATAACGAATGTTTTCACTACATGTCCCCGGCAAATAAGTGTCCTAAAACAAGGCGCTGTTTGCGGTGTGTCACAGTCGATGAGGCACTGTCCGTTGAATAGCTTACCCTATTGTTACTGGCTGGTGTTGCCGCGTCTTTTTAACCCACGCTGTTGCTCTGTGTCTGAAAGGAGATAAGATTCGAAGGGAAGCTATCGCATCGGCTTTCTGTCTCTGAAGATTTTCATCAGATCTCGGCGATTATTCTTGTGCTCTAATTGCAGCCGGCTTTCAGCGCGTGAAGTTTCTAGCACCATTGAGGTCAGTAAAAACTTGCGCGCTGTGGAGCACTGTTCCATATAGATAGCGCCTCGCGTGCCCTTGACTGTTGTATGTGCCAAGTACGAGCATTTCGCTCTTTGTTGGTTGCCCATTTATGCTAGAGAGGCCGGAACAAACTTTGCACAAAAGCACGAGGCACCCACATGCTCTAACAGAGCATGATCGATTTTTGTTTTCTAGTCCTGGGTACCATGATAGGAAGAGTAGCTTTGCCTGGTGATCATCTATCGCTAACTGTTCTAGAGACGAAAATGTGCCTCCCGTGACCTTCTTTTCGCCCGAGTTTTTTCGCCACTGTCAAAGTCCATTCTGCGCCTTCACTGGTGGTCACATCCGAAGATGAGACTACCAAAACTTTGTGTGTCTGCTTTGTTGGTGGTTTCTTTAGAATTCCCACTGAAGAACGGGGATACCTGTCGGAGCCTGTGTTAGCAGCAACCATGCTTCTCTTTCAATCAACAAAGAAGCTTGGCATAGCTACTAGTGACATGCGGCTTCACTCGAAAAGACGGACGAGTATTTCAGGGCTCATAATTTTGAGCATTTAAAATTCAAATACGTTAAATATAACTGTTGCAAAGCAATGAAGAATATGCAGTATGTGTAGCAAAACATTCGAAAAAAAATGATTCACAGTGAGCAGCTTGAATTTTTCTAAAAACAAAGAAAATAAATGCTAAGATTAACGGTTCATGGTTTGCGACATTCGCCTAAAGATCACCAGCTTTATAAGTTTGAATAATATATACGTGACTAGCCCGTAGATGAGAGCCCTGTATCATCGTATGACCCGCTATGTCGTCCCAGAAGACACACGATGCCTGCTGGGACAGATACCTTCCGGTATACTACACACATGGTGCGTTTCGCCTGGTTTGTCCGAGGGCTTAAAGTACCTGCTTTCATTTTGTGAACACCGCAAAATGCCTGCTTTTGTGTATGTCTTGTGTCGGCGAATATTCCGCCTATGCTTCGCCATCGTCTTGCCATCTACTGCTGGCTGATGCGGCGTATGTTGTGCCGTGTGCGTATCCATGACCTTGTTACAGTAACAATATAACTGTGTGTCGCGATATTCAGTGTAATAACTATACACTTTGTCAACAGAGATAGCCGGGCGATAAATTTGACACAGAAATATCTGCGGTGAGTGAGGTTTTACACGTCACCGCGGCCTGTTGGTGATATATTAGCGACTCCTTGACTTTGTAATGCTTTTTTTTCATGTCCACTTGTTTGTTTCACATTTCAAAACTCTGGCCTGTGAGCAAAAGGTTTGAAAACGTCTGGGCGTTCGAGAAGGCGACGTTGACGAGAGTGCCAACAGCTGTGGTAGCGGAGCATTGCTTACTTGGGCTAGCTACATTGCATGGCTCTTAATGAACGCAAGTAGGGCGAAGGGGAATCCTAGGGAGCCGTGGGGTTGCACCTTCCCGATCCCCTGGTGCAGTCCTCTCTCTTTTTGCCTCCCTGAAGACTGAGTGGCAGCGTTTCAGGAACGGGTGTCTTGTGCGCCATCGCAGGTCGGATTTGTCGCACACGCACGACAACAGCCGCGACAATTATGTGGCCAATCTCCGTAGGCAGTCCTAGCTCCTTCGCAATTAAAAAAAAGTCAAAGTTTGTCCCACTTAGCCTAGTGCCATGCCGTGCGCTCGGTCAGTTGTTGCTCCGAACCTTGCATGCTGAAGTGCCTCGACACCCTGTGGCGTGACGTCGATTGCTTTTGCACTTGTAACCCAAACTTGGGCTGCGAGCTCCACTTTGGAACACGGTAGAACGAGTAGAAGTGAGCGAACTCTTTTTCGGGTGCAGATAGCGCCGCCTTGCCCTGTGCGCCTGTCCATCAGCCATTATGCCACATCCACAGCCAAACATCTGTGTCATGGGATGTCTTTGCTAAAAGTAGCTTTAGCCTCATTCTGCCGACGTACGCAGGGCCCAATCAAACCTTTTTCAGTATAAAGCCTGTACGTATCCTGTTGGCCTGGCAATAACGCATTGCTCTAAGGTGCTTAGTCAAATGTATTTTTCCATGTGCGCCTTGTTTCATTTTCTTGTATTAGGAAGAGTATGGCTCTAGTTATTTACTTTTTTCATCGCCAGAATTTTTCCTTTGTAGATTTGCTTACGCTTGTGCCCCATCTATGCTTAGCCTCTTGTACTAGGGAAGTTGTGTCGCACAGTGTAGATATTGTTTGTCTTCTTCATGGCATACAAACACGCCGGTTTCTCCAGGTTGAGTCGACGGGCGTCGAGTGTTCTGGCCGAATTTTCTTTACACTCGACTGCGAAGTTTTTTGCCAAATACACATATAAATATTGCATGTTCCATTCCCATTGCAATGCACGACCAGGACCAAATTGCTTGGGGCTAAATATTTAGGAAAAAATTTAATCTGCTGTTTGCAAGTAAAGCTTGCGCAGTTTCAAATCAAAGCGGTTTGATTCTTTTTTTCATTACTGCTGCTAGGTTCCAAACCAGTTCATCACCTTCAGCGGTGATAAAGTATCACTTTCGTTTCACCACACTACGTGACTACTTCCAATCCGCAGCTTTCCAACGCTGGTATTTATTTGCCGCTACGATAAACTAAGTACTCTGTCAGCAGACAAATGAGCTGACGTACTTAAAACCTTCCATTATTTTTTTGCTTGTAAAAAATTGTTGTGCGATCAGGGTCCATAAGACTCGTAAAAAGGCGGCTTGCCGGTTGGTTTCCTTTGTAAACGTGTACCTTTTTCGGAAACAAACGAGCAGTTTCTTTTCCTGGAACGCCAGTCAGATTATAGAAAGTAACTTGGCATCTCAAACTGCAGGCGCAGTTGCAAAAAAGGCGTGTTATGGAAAATATTCGTGGTTTAGCAACCACGAAGAGTGGGTGAGGCAAAAGAAAATGCGGAAGAAAGCCGCTATTCTCATTTATGGAAACGAACACCTGCGCGCAGGCTTCTCTCTGGGAGGGGTGGGGGGGGGGGGGGGGGGTGCAGCTGTCACCGTTCACGTGGTCGGGCTCCATGCTTTCCCGGCAGAATAGCCGTTAGTATTTTACCAACAGCAATCGGGGCTTTTCCGCCACGCATTCTCGATGTATCATTTTTCCACTCACGATAAAAGCACGAGCAGATCCGTTGCTAGCCTGGACTCGCATTGAGAGCACATGCGACGTGCCCGCGTATCGCTGGTAAATGTAGCCAAAATTTGAAAGAAAAAAAATTATGCTCATTTTTGGTGCTTACTCACAGCGCGTAGAACATTACGATTTGAAATTTTCACCGCTCATTAGCGCAACACAAAAGACGTGCCACCAGCCGCAATAAGCACTGTACGGCTTTCCCTATTCTCGAGTCCTTTTTTTTTTTGCTACCGTCTTGCTGGCTGCGCTTTGACCACAACATCGGTCTGATCACACTGAATTTTCTTACTTGTCGTTTTCTGGGCTTAGCTGGTTTCCCAATTCTACATAAAATATTGCAGAGCTAAGCAATATGTGTCCACCGCATGTCAAGCAAAATTAGTTACGAAAACAATCAAATGCCAGATAATTAAAACCAGCCTCGAAACAAGACGCAAATTGTCATGGGCATCCGATTGTTTGCTGTTGTAATAACAAAAGTGCCGCAGTCTAGGCTGCGTTCGCAGTCTTTCCATTTGTCCAAAGTAACCCTATTGGTGAGTTTGCAAACATTTCTTACTTTAACTAACGATGTTCTTGGAGTGACAGACATTAGCTATGTGGTGCGGAAGAAAAAAACTCACAGGAAGGTTACGACTGTGTAACGCGATGTTCAGCGATAGCTGTTTAGGCGTTTAGTTTTGAGGATATTTTGAGGTAGAAAAGATACAGGGATCTCATATCGCACTGGTGTATGCACCCCTGCGCTGGCAGGCGGCTGTTGCAAACAGATCCATCCGTAGGCCTATCCGACCCAGGTTGACCGTGACATTAACGCACCCCCCCCCCCCAACCCTTCCCGGTTACACCGACGGCGACGGCGGAAGACTACGACGCGCAAGCCAGCGACGGGCGCCTTACAGCTATCGCTGTAAATGGAAGAGTCCTTGTATAAAGAACTCTGCAGTACTTTTGCTGCTGCGTCATCATTATCGTTCAGTACCGGCAGCCAAAGCCACGTGTTACGTGGCCCAAAATCTAGGGCACGATTTCTTCCGTAATTTTTTTTTTTCTGGAGCCATGCCCTCTGAGCTCTTCATTTCGAGATCTGAACCGGTATAGTCGTTTATACAACAGCACTTCGCCAGGCTGTTGCGCATGCCTTTGGGAATCTCACGGGCAAACAACTGCGACAGCAATGCACTTGAAGAGGCAGTACACATTATGTAACGAAGGGGGCCTCCGTTCGGGTGCTTCGCTGCTCCCATCTTCAAAATCGGCCGATGCGTGCGGGTTTCCTTAACTTATTCTTCCAAGCACGTCGCAAGAAGATGAACTGTTGATTAGTGTTCCGTTTTCTACTGCTTAGCACCGTGTGTTAAGTTTTGCCATTTCGGACGCATAGGTACCTGCACATTTCAATTTCTTTTGTTATTGCCTTCAAGCGTTATGACCATCCACCATGCGTGCATGTGCAATGGATTACCTAAACTTGCAAAACCTGATTGTGAGTGAAGCGAATGTGTGTTTTGGTTTGGCGTCTGTTGCAACCGGCAAGCGATTCCCGGCTGCCGAAATGCGACGCCAGCCGTCGGCGTGCGTCACGAGCGGGAGGGTTGCCCGCTCGGTTATTTGAGAAAAAAGTGCGCAGTGCACGGTGGATAGCTTTCTGCAGCCGGGGAGCGCCTGCTGAAGTGTCCAAATGCGATAATGCTTACCACACTATATACACTACATCACTTCTCACCCTTCTGCATTGTTGAAATAAACGGTTTATGTTTGTCTCGTCCACAGAATATCTGACTCATTGTATATGCTGCCCGACTTTCGTTTCACCAAGTTTCCTCGCAAAATGGTAAGCGCTTCACACCGACCACTAAAACGCAAAGAATGATGCTCACTCCTGAAGGACCACCTGAAAACAGGGTGGCATGTTTCATGCTCAGAGGTGGCTGAAAGTTTACTTCCAGCGCATTCAGCAAGTATCCAGCAGCAACGCTACAACATAAAGCGCTCGTCTCATTATCAGCAGGCTGATGAGATTTAATTCATCAAAAGGAGGCGATTTTTTATTCCGCAGGTCACAACAGATACTTGAGGTTCTTCAGGATCACCTCAGGCAGGCGTCTTGTGGTCACTAAAAGCGAGAGGTTACTCGTGAGCACAATAAAACAAAATCCCCGCAGTGGTTGTCATTACTTGCTTAAGCCGCTACAGCTGTATGATTATGTGAGAGGATGTACCAGTAATGGCTATGCACTCCACTTCGAAGGCAGAGAAAATAACTTACAAAGTGACAAAGCCGCAAAAAAATTTCCATAATCGAGAGAATAATGGCAATAGAAGAGGCCAAGTTTTAGTTTTGTTGCGGGGTACTTCAGTTCATGCACAACCATCAGCAAGAAACGGGGCGCTTCTAGTACAGACTCGCTCGTTCTGCGCTAACCAGGTTTTCTAAGCGCAGTACCCGGAGGGCGAGAATTGTAGATAAGCTCTTTCTGATGTGTGCCACCGTGCGTGCGTCTCTCCCGAAGGACGCCTGAGCCGTGTGCTAACATCTCGACTGGCCTTCGCGCAACCAAGCCTCTCTTGAAAAACTGTGCATTTATATCCCTACATCCTGCTGATTCCTTTGTGAAATATCTATTTTTGACGCAGAATTAAGCAAACATCTTCATTTTTAGGAGAGCAAATTCGTGTATTGGGGGTGCAAAGCGTCCACAGGCTTCCCTAAACAGGACGCCATCAACTGCAGGGGGAGAAATTTTAGACGGCATGCTTTTAATAAAAAGTAAAATAAAGCAAAATGCAGTGCGTAGTTTGGAATCAATAAATTCAATGCTCACACAAGTCTTGGTGAAAGAAGCAATGCGGAAAGTTACAAAGCGTTCCCAGGTAAGTTATCTCTGTTTTGTCTGAACTTCGCTAAAAAGGAGTCCCTTCGCCCTTGTCTGATGTTAACTGTTAATTTCAGGAGAAGGGCAATGCCATCTCCGTGTTTGCAAATGCCAAATAAAGCTTTCAGTTCGCAACTGTCGTTCAGAGATTTATACGGCGCACATACAAGGGTCTGGAGAGTTGTAATACTGCGCACGCCAGCGAGTATGGAAAGACAGACTGTGCTATCACCTGCGCGCAAATCAGTGAATGATTCGCACCGAATGCTCATGTTTACTGTGGACAGATAAATGAAATGTTATTGCGCTCAAATCTGGACGCACCTGATGTCCCTCATTAACCCCAGTTAGGTCTCACATCACCCCAGTTAGATGAAGTGAACATGGGTCAAATGGGTCATGCCAACGCTAAACCTCTCGGTGCGCAACCTACTTCGCTAACAGAAACGATCTTCGATCTATACAGGGATGTTTGAGAGGCACGGTCACTATGGAAGAAAATGAAACGACACCTGCCTGTGTGTGCAGTCTCATATTTTTTTCTTTTTGTTATATATCTTGCGCAGTTTCTTCATAATGAGGAAAAATTGAATGCGTAATATATTCTAGGTCGGAAATGGCGCAGCCGGAGGTTTTAGGGGTTCAGGGAGGTCTCGCGCAGAGTAATTTATTAATCAGAAAAAAAACAAAAAAGAAAAAACTTGAGTATCTTATTAACTCTATTCTTAAAAAAAACAAAATGTGATGGCATTTAGGCTGCCTGCTATATGGTTCTACAATGGCTGTCTAATTTTGTTGCGATTTTCGCGCCAAAACTCCGCTTCGAACCGGTTCCATTGCCCTTATATGTTGTGCATGAGTCATCACCTTCTGGAATGTTCGAGTACCTTGTATTGGGTCATCATTCGGATTATACTAATCCGAGCAATTGATCTCCCTTAACCACCCACTAATCCACCTTAATCCATTTTCTGGGGTTTGCCTAGTTCAAAAATTTTGAGGGTCCTTGGAATTTTGGGGGGTGCACAGATTTTCAAATTGACGGTGCCCTATGACTGATCCAGTGGTGGTCACGTGGCGTTGATGACGTCACGACCCTCTCAATCGCGTTCATAGATGGAGGGGAGCCCTCATAGCACTACTCACAGAGTGGTGCAACTGTTAAGCGATGCGGCACTGCCACGGCAAGTCACTTTTTCAAACACAGCCACCGGTGGGGCTTGTGAGACCCAGGTTGCTCAGCTCGCAAAGCTCATGCGCAGTGCCGCGATAGGTAGGTGGCAATTGCATTGAATTTTTCAACGGGCAATCTGGTTACAGTCATGTGGGCAGGTTGCCGCCTGCCATGGTAGGCAGGTTGTGATGACGTTACAAGGTCACGTCACCTCCCTCGACCGATCAGAGAATTTTGTGACATAGAAGCCGGACATCTCTTGTTAGACAACAACCTAACTGCTGTCGCATTAAAAGGAGGTGAGCTCACCGTAAGGACCTGGGTTCCTTTCTACAGATGAAGTAAGCCTGCTGCATGTGGAGCGCTGTCAGTTGCATAGTGCATCACATGTGCTTGTTTAATACCTCAGTTGCCAAAATTAATCGGGACAAAACACTTCCCCTTTTTTGGTGTCGAACCGGAGTGGGCAGGCGGGAGTAGGAGGTGGTGAACGCAGGACGTGGCCATTCCCTTGCTTCAGAATGCTATGAAACCTTGCGCTGTTTGCCCCCCCCCCCCCCCCTCCGTGCCAAACCTTGGACCAACCCAAAGTTACCACAAGCGTTCTGCGTGGTTGCCTTCAACTTTAAAGGTTTTCATTATGCATTGTATGCCGGTTCGACGACAGATCATGGGAGCTGAGTCACTTGAAATCGAGTGGTATAGGTAACAGCGGAATATCGCCAATTAGTTTTCTTTTTTATCTGTTTGGATGAGAGTAAATACACCAACTTGCATTGTTCTTAAAACTCTAACGGCAAAATTCTGAAAAAAAAAACGTGGTTATGCGAGTGAATGTACCCGTCTTGAAAAACTAAGTTCAAGTTTGAAAAATCCGCATGTCGCTAATTCGCGACATTATTCATTTGGAGGATTTCGCGCAACCAGCCCGAGTTGCATGAAAGACAAACCGGAAAGCCTTTGTTCGTTATGAAATTCGTATAAACTGTCGTTTTGCTCAGATAGAGATGCTTATTGCATTTGTAGCAACGGAAATACATCTTTGCATTTATCGCTGTCGCTTTATTCCTGATAATTTTCAATGTGACGCTTTCGGGCCTGTCTGTTGTCGTCCATTTCGAGCGTTCCTTTCCACAATTACGAAGAAACTCAGGCAGTTGTTGTTGGCATCTGCCACTGTCCTCACTACCATTTCTGCTGCTACCTATCTTCAACGAGTCATCTCATTCTAAATCTTGCATGAAATCTGGGTCGTCTATGCAGAACACAAGTACGGTGGCATTTAGAGCACAAACTTCAACAAAGTAAGAGGTAGGAGGAAGCGTTAGTACGTGGACCAAAGTTTAGAGAAAAGGACTTGTCTTTTCATGTACCAATGCGGCCATTCTTCAGGCCTCTGAAATCTAAAAGAAAGAGCGGGACAATTGGCCGTTCTTATACCGCTCTTCAAGTATCGCGGCGGACGAATTTCGATGGAGGCGAAATTCTAGAGGCCCATGTGCTGTGCGATGTCAGTGCACGTAAAAGAACCCCAGGTGGTCGAAATTGCCGGAGCCCTTCACTACGGCGTCCCTCATAGCCTGAGTCGCTTTGGGACGATGCACCCCATAAAACCAATCTTTGTTCAAGTATATGCTTCGTGCAGCAGTTGTCATAATTTTTATAGAACACGCGCCCTTCAGCCAAATACTCTCGTAACAGCTTGTGCTACACATTATGCATGAGATAATCAGTTCCATTATATTTCAGCGCATACAAAGTGGCGCGAATACATAGTGCGATGAATTCGGTACAATCAAGAAATCCACTGGTTATTCATGAATATGAAGCATTTAAGGCATATGACAAAGACACTGGTAATTGTTGAGAGCCCCGAAAGCGAAAGTATTTTTTGCACAAAAATCTTGTTTAACCTTTCTAGAGCAGTTCTCAAAAATGTGGCATGAAGAGGTGTTGAATCCTAGATAGAAGTCATACTTTTACCCTCCTTTTACGTCACATACCTTCCACGCAGTAGCGCAATATATTTTCACCAAAAAGTGTTTCCTGCTGGCAGCTTATTGTCATCAGGTTTTCCATCCAAGCATCACGTGGAAATGAGTGCACGGTGTACATCTGGCATTTCGCGAATTCGGAAGACTGGGCGCCAAAGGTGTAACGGTAGATGACTGCTTCTTGGCGTATGATTTGTCATAAAAGGCACTCAAGGTAAAAACAAGAAGCATGCGACAGTTAGCGTCTTTCGTACACCTGGCTTTAGCTCAATAAACGCGACCACGACATTTCAATAAAAACGGTGAGCAAGGCAACAATGGGGGCTAGTTGGTTGTACATTTTGATGAAAAAAGAGGCGGTGAACTTGGACAGGTTAAATAGTCAGTGGGGACGATAGGAACCACCTATTATAGCTATAGCTGTCCTGCATTTGTGCAGCGCAGCTACCACGTTAAAGTACAGAGGCGCGTGCACACGTAGGTAGTTGCTGTAGAGTAGACGAGGCGCGAAATAGGTGCGAAGAATAGTCAACAACGGTCCGGTCAGGTTACAACGAGTGCTAACGCACGCTTTGCTGTACAGTCTAAGCCCTGTATTGGCGCACACGTTCAAGGGCCGCTCGTTCTCTCCGCAAGTCCGCTACGGGAAACGTTCGAGGTACTTGCACAACGCTCTTGCAACACCACCTTGAACGCTATTCTCAGGCTTGTGTTTGCCCTCCAACTCATCCCATTGCTCACCAAGGTCAGTTATGAGGATGAATTATTATGAGTGCATGTACCTTTTCTAGCTTAAAATGAGCGGCAGCTGTATGCTGCAAATTAAGCTTCGGGCTAGCAAAGCAGCGCCGTACGTAACGAATACTTCCGCGAAATGTGAGAAAGCTCGGGAACTGCCAGCGAGAACAAATTGTGTCAAATAAACCAGGGAGCCGAGGAGGGTTCTGTGTGGCGGATATAAGCAATCTGTTTGGCTCCCTTGGGACACCAGCCCTCAGACCCCGATTACTTAACGGCGGAGGTGCTTCCGAGGCCGTCTCCTCTTCTACTCTTGCCGGACCAGCCCGAAGAAGAAAAAGGAAACCTGCCGCGGAAGAGGCTCGGAGTGCAACCGCAATGGACGAAAACGCAGTGACAAGCAGAAAAAGAAAGACGCGTGACAGAAGCAAAATTGATCCAAGGAAAGGAGCGCGCTGCTAAAGTGCTGCCCGGTCTTCGTAACGAGTATCGAGAGGACGGCTGGGAGAAACTGTGCCCTTGCGGTATGGGAAGGAAGGCTGCACGGCGACCGAATCGGGGTCGAGAGCCTCTGGTTTCTGGAAACCAGACCATGCTGGACGGCTGCGAGTTAGACTCAGTGCGAAGCAGGAAAATGATTCGCAGATGGAAAGAGCCTCCTCCGCTGGTCGGATCTCTGTCCTGCTTGCATCGCAAAAAAACTTGACCGATCGAGAATGCGCATTAAGCTGCCTAGCTGCGCGACCTTTTCCCGACATCCCGCGATTCCTAAAAGCTCACAACCGCGCAAGGAAACTGCCGTGTGCGCTCGAAGCTTGCCCACACGGTGATCTCCCACGTTCTTTGTTCAGTAATGATGCGCTCTGCTTTGTTAGTCGCTCTGCTAGTTTTCGCCGGAAATTGCTAATCATTTACAGGGAAGCTGAAAGTTCATTTGGCTCGTGAGTGGCGGTGGCGTTTTCGTGCGGCGCATCACGTGACCGCGCGGTGGCGGTCGCGAGGACTCGTCCGAGCGTGCTCCGTACAGCTGTTAACAGCTTAAATGGTAAAAGTATAGTAACAGCTTAAATTGTAAAAGCATAAAGAGGTGCGCTGGTGAAACACATTAATCAAAAAGCATAATCGAACACATTTTTCGAACACGGCAACCTCGCTGCGGTCATTAAAGGCGCGCACGCACACACGGCATCATTGCCGCCATCGGCAATTACAACACTGAAAAAAATTAAGTAAAGCAGAGCTTCGCCCGCGGCCACAGTTAGGGATAATTGGAACTTGTGGTGACCTTTGCATTAAGTATAGGGTTGCTAAAAAGTTCCCAGGACACAGGCTCTGCTTTCGTTCCAGTCTCGTTTAAAGCGTCAGTTAAAATGTATTACGTCATTTCTCCGGCAAGTGTGAGCCAAAACACCACAGGGTGAATTACTCTCACGCTGTCTATTAAATTACCAATTCCAAAGCCCCCATGAGCTGTGTTCACTGTAAGCAACGAGATTGCAACAAGACCTGACTTGTGATTCTCAGTTTGCGCTATTAATTTAACGTAACTATTTTAGTTTAGACTTAAACACTCATGCTGATGCATTTCACACGTCCAGGTTTCTCGCAGGCAACGTTTACTATTGCTTTCAACCCTTAGCTAAACTTCTTGGTAACCAACCACTTTCTCACAAACCGACTGTAGTGCACGCTCATGTTAAAATAACTCTTTAACCTTGCCCGCTGTTGTGTCTGGTGTACCACTGTGTACCGTACTCGGCTCTTTTTTTTTCTTACATGTATATTTCACTTATCTATTCGCAATTCCTACAGTATTCTTCAGTAGCCATATTAAGACCTGGGGCAGCTAATACACGTGCGCTTGAGAAGCCACACTCGCAGATATTATTTCAAATGCTCAGATTTAAGCCATTACCTGATGGCAGTGTAACCAAATTTCAAAATTCGACTGTCAGCTCTATCAATATGTCCTTCGCTTCAAGTCGGGTTGCTCCGAACTTCGGCTTGTGAGCAGATTGAGATAATGACCATTATTTGATCCTGGTATGAGATGTCAGCGCTCGAATGACACGGAATAAAGTGCTCATTATATCTACATGTTGGAACGTTGCGGGCCTACTGTGAGCAGGCGATTACAACCGCAACTCGAGACGATAAATTGGTGCCCAGAATAGCTAAGTGCCTGAGAGCAAATACCCACGTTGTAACAAGAGGTCTTAATGCCCCTTAAAACAAGAAGCATTCAGAAAGCTGCGCACTGTTCCGAGGTGCGCTGGACGCAGAACGCCGTGCAGCAAGAATGTCTGAAATCCAAATAGGCTTGTCGGCGGGCGCAGCGAAACATCCAGCGCTATCGATCGAGGCTCAGTCGACAGCGGCGGGGAGACTTCCGTGCAACGCTAAACATGCCTAAACCGCTAGTCAAAACTGGAGGCATACGCACGCAACTACAGCAGCTTTATCCTTTTGCTACACTATCTTTGCACGCGCGAAGGTCACTGAAATAAGTGGACGAATAAATACTGTCGGCTCCTGTCTGAGGCGTCGCAGTCTGCGACACTTCACGCCGGTCGTCACTCTCACCCACAAGGGACGAATGTACTGGCATTAGACCTGACTTTCACCTTGAAAAAGTTATCAGTAGCGATCGTTAATGCAGCCGAGCGTTCATTTCCGGGATCTGCTGTGGCCATCAATGAGGCGATCGCTCAAATGTTTCGCCGCTATTACTTTCGTCCTCTCGGGTCACACAGTTCTGTCGTAATTAGTGATGAGGTTCCGGAAGAATAGAAGTTGGCACAAATTATCCCATTTGTCAAGCGTGGCGTGCAAAAAAGGAACTAAGCGCCTTTGAAAACCACAGCTAGAGTTATTTGGCAAACTGATCGACAAGATTTTAAAAAATAAACATGATTTCTTGCCGAGAAATAAACTGCATATCCGGAAGAAGAGACTATTTTCAGCAGCCGGGACTGGCGATTTCATCGCACTGATTGCGCCACTTGGAGAGTTTGCCACGTGGGTGTTCACCTATCGGTGTTCTCCTCGGAGTGTAAAAGTCGTCTCTGACTCGCTCTTACGTTGGACGATGCTCAATGTTTTGGAAGCGCTTGGCTCCGGACAGAAACGATTTACACAAACTGCAAAACTAAAACTCAATAAGCGCCGAGAAACATGTCGCGAGGCTCCAAATTGCCCAACATCGCTCTGTGTTGTGAAGAAGAGCATGCCACAGGAAGCTGTGATCAGTTCTTTTCTGTTAAAACTGATCCTTGTTCAACTAAAAAGTTGCTTATCTGCGCGGCGTCGACATAATATTGTACGCAGGCATGCATTACGGCGTTGTATCACAGTGGGGTAACTACTGTTAGGTGTTGGTGCTGCTTCGCAAGGCTTACGTCAAAGGCACCATGCGCCTTCTCTGCGGGTCTCCAACGGATACTTCTGACATGCATGGAGAAACGGGAAGCAGCCCGAGAGAGCTGCTTACGTTACTGTCTTGGCCCTCCCAGGGCGTTTTCTTGCCCGAGAAACATATTGGGAGCTGTGTCTTTTCCTCCCGAGGTGCTATAAGCTCCCAGCAGACAGAGCGAATTTATATCCAGAATTTATGCCAAGTTAAGCTGCCTTTAAGAGTGTCAAAATCCCAGTCAGGAATGGTATCAGCCAGGCACATACACTATATTTTCACTGCTATTCATCGCTTGTTTTTAGAAGGTATTGAGAGAAATGGATTGGGAGGATTTGGGGATAAAAGTCAGTGGCGAATACATCAGTAATCTTCGATTTTATGATAAGATCGCCTTGCTAAGTTGCTCAGGGGGCGAATTGCAAAGCATGATTGAGGACCTAGAAAGGCAGAGCAGAATGGTGGGTCTAAAAATTTATACGAAGAAAGCTCAAGTATACGCAATAGTCTCGGAAGGAGACAGCAGTGTACGATAGGCAGCGAAGCGTCGGAAGTGGTAAGGGAATACACCTACTTAGCGAAGGAGTGACTGCAGATCCGGACCATGAGAAGGAAATAACAAGGAGAATAAGGACTGGGTAGCTTGCATTCGGCACGTACTCTTAGGTCATCAACAGCAGCTTGCCAGGATCTGTTAAAAGGAAAGTACAACAGTTACATCTTGCCAGTACTCATCGATGGGGCTGGAACGTGGAGGCTAACGAAAAGGCTCGATCTTAAATTGAGGAGAGCGCAGTGAGCTATGGAAAGGAAAGTTATAGGTGAAATATAAAGGGACAGGAAGAGAGCAGAGTGGTTCCTCCTCTTGATATCAATTAGAATATCATTAACTCGCGTTTGTTCTCTGGCCCAATCTGCCCTGTCAATCAGCACCATGCTCATTGACTTCCGAACAGAGGTTAGAAATCTAGCCGCTGCTCTCGCATTGTTCTACCAACCACTTGCCCGCGGCCTTGAGTACTTCACCACTTCATTTGTGTCGCTGGCCACTCGATTCAAATGCATCGCGGTATTTCTGCGATAAAAAAAGAAAATGAAGCGACCCGTAAAAGGATGGAAAGCCGGGATTTCAGGCAGGCATTTTTCACTAAGCCTGACACGTTAATGGTTATTGGCAAAGAGCTGGCGAAAATAAAAAGGGATTGCCTGTAAATTCTACAGTCTCATCATCGCACTTTCCTACATTCGAATGGCCCATAACTAAATTCAAGGCTCCTGCATCTATTTCCTCGTCTGGAGACATTTCACCACCGCCTCCGTTCGAAACCTACATTTGAAAACAGCTGCCTGTGATTTTTGGGGACACATCGCCAATCAGCACTGCGATTACTGTGGCTTAGTTTTTGTGCTGGATTATATTCTATCAGAATATCCACCCTATACGGGCGAGAGTGTCTGTAACTTGTCACCCCTGATTGGTAGTTGTCAGTTTATAAACTGGCATCAGCTCAGCGCTTACCGTTTTTGTATGAAAGACTGCGACTACTTCTCTCGGAATCGGAACAGCACCGCCAGAAACTGTGAAGGACGAAGAAGAGACAAAAATGCAAGAGGCTCACTTCCTTTTCTGAGCTTGTAACTCGGTACCCGCGCACAACGTGTCATTTCACACAATATGTCAATCGTGTAATGTGTTTTTGTGTTCGTTCCTGGTCTTTGATGTGCTATCAATGATCTGCACAGATTACCACGCAGAGTGCAAAGGTGCGAAGGCAAATGCTTTCGGTAGACTTTCTGACTACCTTCGGAGAAACCGGTTCTTTTAGATTTGGGAGGAGAAGGAACAGAGAGATTTATCCTCAACTATTTCCTTTTCTACGAGCATGGTCCAGTGTCCAATATGCGGGCACCATTCGACCTGTTTATGAAAAGATCTGTAATGCACGCTGTGATGCAGGGAACGAGAAGCCTGTGAGCTGCTCACGGAAGCAATTCACTTCACAAACAGCATGCGCTACCAGACTGCCTCGTTACACAAGGCATATGCCTGAGGATCGTGACCAGAAATCGTTAGAGCAAAGTGGCACGCGAGAGTGACTAGTCTCAGCTTTAAATCATAGAAGCATTAGCGAACAGGTTACGCACGTTCTCCTGCTTATCGACTGCACTTGAAAAGCAGTAGGGCTTTCAGAGCTCTCTTTTGCTCTTAAATGCAGTTAGATGCGTCTCAAATTCTATCAGTATGGTTTATAATGCTGATTTGCGCATCAGTGACTTAGGCTAAACAAGTGCGCGTGCTGGCAGCACATAAAAAATACTGCATAAGAGCCGCATAGAATGTTGCCTCGGAGTTAAAAATCTATGAAACTGATCTCAGAAATATTAACAGCGTCGCTTCACTGGGCTAATCAGCTGGACCTTGCAGTTTAAATTAACAGCAGTTATCCCTTTTGACTGCTTGGAAAAATACAGGGTAGATTTTTCGCTTTATATTGCTTGGTTGCATATACTTTCAAAATTCGGCAGCCAAACAGTGAAGCAAGTCGTTCGTTGTTGCAGGATAAGAGTGGCAAAATAAATAGACCGAACACTTTTTTTTGCTGAACACAAACTTCATTTGAGTAAGTGGTTGGTCCACCAGTGTCCTGTGCACTTCTTGCTAATCGCAATTTGTGCTTTCGGAGTTCCACTCGTTCAAACACGTACCCACTCTCCAAGCTTTCCGTTCTTGAAAGAACCAGTAGTTAGCACATGAATTCGAGTGGCGAGCTTCCGCGTTAATTGAAAGCAACCACTCACAGATGTCGCTCTGCAAGGCCGCCGCGCCAATGAGGCTAAAAAAGGTCGCTGCGGCACAACCTCCTTGGGCCCACGCCTAAGTAGCACGCCTGCGGGACGCCGCCGGGCCGTTAGGAGAAAAATAGGGCAGTTCGTTTTTCTTTTTATCGGTCCGGTATTAACGTTGTCGCTCGGATGTTATTGCTTTCGGAGCCAACGTCTCACGATCAAGCTTATGATACGACTCGAGTAGCTAGACTGCCTATAGTATCCTTTAGCGTCGTCTCTTTACTGTTCTCTTCATTTTTTTCTTAAGAAGGAAAATGCAATCCTATTAATGCTGCACTGAAACGGATTTCACGTAATGCTGTTAATACGACATCTCGGTCAACGAAATCAGACGCTGAAACATGTACTTGATGCTCAGAGCGGTCAAAGGAAATGATCAACAGCGATCACTATTATTAACGCAATTTTTCTTCTACAGAAAAAATATCTTCGTAATATAGCCAGTGTATCGTATTAGCATCCTGCAGATGAACTGCTTCTCCAAGAATAAAATAATGAAGCAAAACATTATCTAGAATTTCCCCTAATGCATACTTTGTTTTTTGCAAAGAATACCTTTCAACCGTCTTTAAAGAGTTCCGCAAATTTAAGCAAACAAAACAGCGGCGCTCATACTTCCAGCTGTGACAAATGTTTTGTACCATATCGGCGTACCAATTCTGCTGTCAGTCCCTGCAATACCCGTTTCCGTTTCTTCCGAATTAATATGAAAAGAAAAACAATTAATTTTTAGACCTTCAATACAAAGGAACTGTGATGGTATTTTGTAACCCATTAAATTACCTATGTGAAACAACCATGTTCACAGTGTGGTTTGAGCCAGATTGGCATGCATTAAATCCGCAATGTTTTGCAGCCTTCATTGTGAACTGAAGCAGAACGCTAATTACTTGAAATGTCCATAAATAACGATTGTTTTGTTAATTTATTGTATTCTGGGTTTGCTTAAAAGTTTATTTCAAGATGTGAACTCGCACTGCAATTTATACTGGGACCACTGCTGCCTCGTATGGGCCCCCAGGCACTTTTCAAGCTGTCATAAAACAGTTTTTTTGCTATGGGGCCTTGAACCTGGAGTTGAAAATAAATGGACTGAATTGAATGGAACTTCAGAGTGGCGTGCCGGACACAGAGGGTGAAATTGGCCGCAGGCGTACTGCTCGATCATGCCACGCTGTAATAAAGGTATCGAGCCAACAGGGCCTTAATTAAGGCTTCTGCCGCAGCATATGACTTCACTCTCAACTGTATAAATAGGCCCCACCAGTCGTTAGATCCACATCTACCATCTCCGTCACTAATTTAAGCGCCTGCGTCATGTTAAGTGCTTCTTTCCTCTATCCCCTTGTCTTTGCGCTAACATTGTTGAAGTATGCTCCAGTCGGCCATTTTAGTGCCATGATAACTAATATGTTCTCTTTCATCTTCCACCAGTATTCAACTGGCCTAGGGGCTACGGCGATCGGCTACAGAGCCCTAAGCCACGGGTTCCCTCCCGTCCGCAGCGGTCGTAATTCAGTGGGGCTGAAATTCGGGAACATCCGTGTATGAGAATTTAAGGAATTTTAACGAACCGTAGGTAGTCGAAACTGAGTCAAAAGCCTTTTAAAATGGCGTGTCTCATAGCCCGTCGTGTTCCTTTGGCCCTTGAAAATACATTGATCAGAAATCAATCCTTCTCAACCCACCAGTAAGGAAAAGAAGTCCGGAACAGCCTGCTTCAAGCCTCACTCTATGCCTTTCCTATCATGAATGCGTTCCCTGTCACTCTCTACCATAAGGGTACCATAGCCATAGCCATTCCCTCACTGCATGGCTGGCAGTGAGGGCAGACAGCGGAAGTACTAATGTAAAGAGCATCCAGACTGATGTGCAGCAATAGAAAAAAAAATACAACTAAGCTCTTTAGAGAAATCGAACTATGATCACGCTGTTGGGAGCTGCGAGTAGTCGCTGCTGCTGCGGCCGGTAAATATAGGGCGATTAACGAAGCAGCGCTTGTAGGTTATTACCGTGAACACATCGTTTTAAATCTACCAAGTTTGCTTGTGTCGTCGTCAGCGTAGTGGAGGCGCCATCTTCACCAGTACGCTATACTTTCTGCCACCTATCTTTATTTTTCGAACTCGCAGACATGAAGGAAACTAGCAACGAAGCTGAAAAGAAAAAAGCAATCTCGTGCGACCTAACGGGAGGATGAAGGAGTAGCAGCGGCGTTTGCATAAAAAAAATTGCAGCAGCAGCAGCCTCGGTTACTCAGCTGCTAAGGCGCTCTGCGACTTCCCGCGGGTTCCAGCACAGCGGCGGAGCCAGGGCTTAAAGAGAAGACAATATCAAAACTCTCGCTTGCCGAGATTTCAGGGCAACCTAAAGACCCACCGCTGGCAATAAGCAATTTGGACTCCCCAACTTCGGCGCACCTGGAAGCTGCTCTCCGTCTTTGTGAGATGAAAAGCTATCGATTTTCGTTTTTTTTTTTTCGTAAGGATCCTTTTGTGCAGAAAATCCGGCGTCGTCGTCGGCGGCGACGTGAGCGAAAACTCCGGCTTGGACGAAAAGGTGGATACGTCACACGTGGAACGGCGGATTTAGAAAGTGATTAAAACGCTACTAAGTTGATGATGCGAAGGTTGGAAAATGAATCAAACGTCATTGGCGCATTTAAGTACACTATAAAGTTAATGAATTGCTCGCAAAGAAAAATTGGGGGAATTGGCCAGGAACTGAACCCCTGACCATCACGTTGCGAGTCATGCACGCTAACGCTAGACCACACAGGAACGTTCGTACGGATTGGTTACAGCGGGGCGTTATATGTATATCGTGTGGTCTTTCACATAATGATTGTGACTGCGAAAGAGGAAGCAGCGTCCGTGTCTGTGTGGGAAAGAGGAACCGCTGACTGGGCCCATTAACGCTCTCGCGTCATACCCATAAAGGTGGAACATAAGTGCCCCAAAATTTTTATTTAGTTATTTACAGATACTGCCTTTCACAAAAAGTTGGGGAGGCACTTAAGCCCCGCCTTTAAGACTATGACGCGACAGTGGTTCCTCTCGCCCATGCAGATATGGACACTATATAAGCTAAGTTTAAGGTAAACTGTTCCACTCAGTTACGGTCCTAAGAAGATGGGAGAATTTAAAACAATTGATTTTACGCGTAATGGCGTCAATGCTAGCTGATGCCTTTGTCTAGGGGCATATCCAGAAGAAAATGTAATTATTTCACAGAGGTTAACATCGTAGCATCCATTTACATGCTGATACATGAACTTAAGTCGGGAAACTCGACTACGCTGAGTTAGTGCCGGCAAGTTGGCTCGTGCTTAAACTTCTCTCACTGAGGTGCGCCAGAAGTTCATATATATGAGCCCAACCGCCTTTTTCTGCACTCAACCCGTTCGGTCTTTTTTTTTTATGTTGGTTTGCATAAATGAATCCCATATAACTGCTGCATAATCGAGCACTGGCATATAATAGTGTTGTATGCTAGTAAACGAATGCGACATGTGGACAGTTTTAAGGCTGTGATCAGAAAAAACAATTTACCATAGGCATAGTGGTTACTGTTTCATTGTATTGATCGCATTTGAGGTTGTTAGTTATGAACAGCCGAAGGTATTTGTGTTCTGTTACTTCAGATAGAAAATTATGTTTCGCTGAGTATTTTAACTTAAGCTTCTTCTTTTGTCAGTCATGCACATTAAGCAGTTTTCTTTTCTTTCACTCCCTGCTTTACCCTTCCCTTACGGCGCGGTTCAGGTGTCCAACGATATATGAGACAGATACTGCGCCATTTCCTTTCCCCCCAAAACCAATTATTATTATTAAATCTACCGACATCTCCCAATCCTTGCAGCAGCCAACAGCCTTCTGAAATGCGCCATTTAAGAATATCTGATCCCAGGGGCTTTCTGTTTCGAGTATAAAACACAGTCGTCTGTATATAATTTCGTTTTTGGGGTAATACCTTTCACAGCATAATTTACACAGCGGAGTAAAACGCTAGAGTCAACGGAAACGTTCTCAGAGTCGTGATTTTTAAAAGTAACGAACCGTTTTCGTCCAGTAGGGTCATCTGAAGTTCAATGACTGCCTTAGGTTTGTAAGCACTTTCTTTATTTAGGCATCAGTTATCCTTGTATCTGTTCTGTAACTCTGGTCGGATACAATTAAAATCTTCATTGAAGCTCTGCCCACATTTATGACCGCCACACACTGCCCTTCCGCGCGATGAAAATAGTTCGTTCTTAATCCTTCTTACCTAAACAAAGGCTAATAACGAGTCCAAATTATAAGAGCAAAATTTTGATACCCTGGCTTGTTAATAGAGTGGAATTTTAAAATTTTGATTTCGTTCGGTGCTGCGATTGGTTAAAGAAGTAATACAGCATCCTGTGAGCCATATGCTGTTGTTGTCGACTGCTGTTTTTATTTGCTCGTATCCTACATAGCAGGAAAGAACATTATTTTTGTAAGGCAGCAATGAAGTTACTGGCGCATTATGCTCTGCTGATGGGCGCTAAATATTCCTTCCCGAGGAAATTTCTCTTGGGCGCTCGAGCTATATCTGTCTAAAAGATATAGTAGTTTTTTAAAGTAATGGTTAACATTATCGAGCCTTTCACGAAGCACTCCAACATACATTTAAAAAAAAAAGTATGATCTGCTCATCGAACCCGGCTTCACAAAAAGACAGGCAGTGAACCGAATGTGGAAGTTTCGCATAGTAGAACGCGGTGTGTAATAGTGGCAGGTTGACCAGTAAGGAGAAAGACCACCTTTTTTTTTTTCAAAACATGAAATGCCCAGGTAATGCAATCATGACATGAACCGCTTTAGCGTTGGATGGAGGGCTGCAGTAGATCAGCAAATATGAAACTGCGTGAAGACGGGACGGGAGGAGAACGCAAAGATGCACACAGTTTTATATTTGCTGATCCTATGAACCAACTAGCCCAATACCATGTTTTACTTCAGGGTACACTAGAAAACTGACGCAATAAAAAAAAAAAACATGTGGTCCGAGAGTCTTCTTTTCGCAATAGCAAATGGGGTTTATGGCAGAGAAGCTCCGCAACGTTCCGTCTGAGGCGGATTTGCTGCTGCGGCGCTACGAGGACCTCGGCACCTTTCAAAGGCAAACCTGCGCCATGCAACTGAAAAGTGATCTCGGAGTAAGCCCACGCTTTTCGGATGTAAACTGAATTCAACGGCAATGCTTTGAAAGCTGAGCGATTAACACCGTTAGAGCCGTAGGAAGAGCCAAAAACCGAGGAGCAAGTGCCGAGAAGTTGCTCCCGGGGGAGTCCTCGGGTGGCTCCGTCCGAGCCGACGTGTCCATGTCGGGGAGGCCGGTTGCGCGCCAACACGCTGCGTGCGTGTTGCACCCGTCAGCGGCCGCAATTCACCCCGCTATCAAGAGTTGAACGTTCAAACGGGCATCAACAAAGGGCGGCAAGCAGCAAGCCGCAGCGTCGGTGCTGCCATCTTGCGTACTAGAACTTCCCCCCAACTGGTAACGCAAGTTTCTCTCCCCTGTTGTGTCTATCCTCTCCTCGTGCTTGTGCACTCTCTCCGCCCGCGTATCTCGCTGCGGCGCTGCCTTCCTGCTGCTGTTTTTGCGTTGGCAGTTGTTTCCGTGCCAGCCCCGCCGCACATCCTGCAAACGAAAAGGGGGTGAGGGCCCCTTCGAGCGAGCTAGCTTGGCGGCACTCGGGCCCACTGTTTTCAGCGGGGACTGCCACGCGGGCGTGGCTGCCAGTGGGAGCGCCTTCGCACAGCTGCGCGCTGCCTGGTCGTCCACGCCGACACTTGTCGCACGAACCTCGGAGGGCATCGTCGGCGGGGGCCGCGTTCTGCGCGCACCGACGCTGCACTTGTCTCGTTTCCCCCCGGCAGCCACCCCTTGACTGCGCCGCAGGTGAGTGAGAGCGGGGCCGGGCCACGCGCCTTTGCGAGCTGGTCTCGCACAGGTGCGTGGCCCCGCGCATCGGTATCGCCGGCTATCGAGCTGGCGTTCCACAGGTGAAGGTGTTGCCTATCTTTTTATGTTATTGTATTTTATTGTTTTTGCTCTCTCCGGCTCCTCAACGGGCCAAAACGGCGCGAATAAGGTCAAGCCGCCGGAAATCCACCGCCTCCCAGCGCCTCCCAGAGCCGGTCCCAGCGCTTTGCATCGCGTGTGTGCAGCCGCGAGCGCATTAGGCGTGAGCCAACAGTTGTACAGGTTTCGTTGAGCCTCAACTTTCCGGGTAGTTAGTTGAGCAACAGGTGCAGACAGTGTTCTACTGCTAAGGAGGCATAACAAAATGTTTGTCCGCATGTCCTGGGTGTGGAAACTAAATACAGCGCGCCCGGCTCGAGCTGAGGAAATTTGCAGGGCAGTATTTGCCATGGTCAGAGTGGTCGCTTTCAGCGACCGCGAAAGATCTGGCTGCAGAAGTTTTCAGGCTGATAAACTTGACCACGTTCTTTGTGCGCCTTTTGTCGTCTCGTTTTACTGAATAGATTCCTCGTGAGCAAAGAGAGAGAGAGAGAGAGAAAAAAAAAAGACGAAGCGTGGCTTCAGGATATTTTTTCTTTTCAGATCAGATGCTTTAGTTTTTTAAACTGCATGACGTCAGTTGTATATTGTCTTGTTGTTTACAACCCAAAAGAAGGGTTTTACTTTGAGATCGAATGTATGTTTTCATGCCCTTTCTTTTGCTCCGGCCTTCCACAAAAGGAAAATATTTTACTTATAGTATGTGCTGTTGTATTTGCGTTTTTCAAAGGACTCCCGCTTTCTGACAGCCTAATGTAAATGTAATATAATGCGTTCCGGAGTATTTATTACCGAAGCGATGCCCGTCGGCTGTGCAGACAAAAGTTAAAAATTTGAGCAATTGCACTCTAACGTCCCTGACAGCCAGAATTGAGAGTTTCCTTGAGGTCACTAAAGAGTTGCATGCAGTTGCACGCTGAGCTGCATGCGGTCACCTTGTTATCTGACACTGCACCTCCACCTGAATGCTTCTTTTCACGCACATATTCTTTAAGGGATGCGACACGGTAGCTTTTGTTCAGAAAGGCATACAAGCTCCGCTTCACGCACGAAGTGAGCGATTGGTTTTTTGTCCCTGCATCGGCCCAAGGGCGTTCGGTGATCGCCGAGAAACAATAGTCACAACGAATTCTGAAGCCACACGGTGGCGGTTTCTTGTCCTCGTCAAAGCGGGCTCGCGACCATGTCTTCGACGCTGGCTGAGCGCTACCGAAACAGTTACATGCTCGAGCAAGCGCGAATATCGGCAGCCGAGTCTTGAGCGCGAACCTCTCTTTCCGCACCCCGTGCTCGCCGCGGGATCCTGGCGTCGCGGGCTCTCTTTTTTAGACGTACGAAAAGGGAAAGCGCGGCCCATGACGACGCCTTCCTTTGCATTTGCTTTCATTTTCGCGGCTGGCGGAAGCGGCGCGGCAGCCTGCCGCCCTCCCGCGTGGCATCTGCCCGGCTCTGCTCGTTTTGCGCTGCGAGCAGGGCAGGACGCTCTGTCGCCCGCTAACCGCGCTGAGCGGGGCGCGAGCAGTGGAGAACAGACCCCGAACAAACAAGGACATTGACGGCCGAATGATTCTGAGTGGCATATCAATGCGCTGTTGACGCTGCGCTGACGGCGAGGTCCGTGGTCTGTCGGAAGGAGCCCATTAGTGTAAACGGGCGTTCCACGCGGACCTTGAGCCCGCTTTCTGAACTCTTTGAGGGCCTCTTTTGTTTCTTTTTCGAGTCTGCGCCACGAGCAGTGCGTAACAGTTCAAGTGCTCGCGAACGAAGCAGCAACAACTCCGTTGCCATATTCGTTGGCAGTCGCATGACCCGCCTCAGCTTCTCGTTTATATTTGCGGTGCTGCGAGACCCTCTTGCTAGCGCGTAACCACAAAATAGCCCGTAGTGCGGGGTTGGAGAAACTCTCGTCTAGTGCTCTAGCAAACGTGTCGATGACACCGATCCTTCTTTGTTGGCTTGCTGAAGCTAACTGATTTCGTGCCTCTAAAGTTTACACAGTTATCCAGTTCCGACAGAATCTTGCTATGTCACTGCTCATTCCTAACGTATGGGCTGCCTGACGCAACACGGATATGATTAGGTTTTAATTACCTTTCGTGGGGAAGCCGAATGAAGTGGTGCTTTGGCTTTGCGTGCTGGCATTTCCATGTGACAGCAACGAATCAGCAGCTGTAAATACTGAAAATCTGTCTCTCGCTATCTATGCCTGAAACAAAAGAAGAGAACACAAGCGGAGAACTCGCTAGCCTGCGCCGAGATAAAAATTTTCGTTTAGAATTAAATGCCTAGAAGTGTATCTTAGAAAGTTTATTCTATAGTTAGTTCGACGCTAACTGCGTTTGTGACATCTCAGCACAAACATTTAGGCACTCGATTTGTCCAGCCTTAAGCATTTCAAACGATTTTATTATTTTTGTTTTTACAAAGGACATAAATGAGATCATGCCTCTAGGATGTGAGGAACAATTCATAACAGAGATTTTTCACCTGTAATAGTGAGGCGCCTCGTTGAAGGAAGTTAAAGAGAAGCGAGGACGAGTGAGTGAGTGAATAAACTTTATTGCTCTAATAAAGGAGTCTTGCTGCTTTCCCGAAGATTGCCGATGTCTTCCAGGCTGAGCGTGGTTCGCGTCCCTAGTTCAAGGCACCACTGTCCCTGGCTATCCGGCATGCGTGGCTTACTAGGTCTCTTTGGACCTTGAGCTGGCTGCTGTGGTTAGCCGGTCCTCCCACTGCTCCGCATTTGGCTCTTTGTTACGTCGGAAAGCTACATTGTGTATGCATTCCCATGTGACATGATACAGCGTGGGGGTTGCCCCGCACCACGGACATGTATCCCTATACTGCTTCGGATACATCTTATGTAGAATGTGAAGTTAGTGGAGAGGAGAGCAGGAAGCGTCAGGGCCAGAAACTGTGAAAAGAAAATGAGAACATGTTATCACTAACCTCAACACATGGGCTTTTTCTCTCGTAAAGCCTATCACATCACAAGGCAAGGAACGGCGACAGAGGTCGACACACGCAGCGCTAACTTCCAGCAACTCTATTAGGAAAACGCACAACTGTTTATACGTGCTTCGGTGCCGTCACACCAAGTGGCATGCTAGAATGCACGCATTTCATTGGACGTTGCGGCAATGAAAGATGTGAAATTAGTTTAATATGCACAAATCTATATATATATATATATATATATATATATATATATATATATATATATATATATATATATATATATATATATATATATATAGAGAGAGAGAGAGAGAGAGAGAGAGAGAGAGAGAGAGAGAGAGAGAGCCGCCGCGGTGGCTCAGTGGTTATGGCGCTCGGCTGCCGGCCCGAAAGACGCGGGTTCGATCCCGGCCGCGGCGGTCGAATTTCGATGGAGGCGAAATTCTAGAGGCCTGTGTGCTGTGCGATGTCAGTGCACGTTAAAGAACCCCAGGTGGTCGAAATTTCCGGAGCCGTTCACTACGGCGTCTCTCATAGCCCGAGTCGCTTTGAGACGTTAAACCCCCTTAAACCTAAACCTAATATATATATATATATATATATATATATATATATATATATATATATATATATATATATATATATATATATATATATATACAGCGTTTTACGAAAGACAATGAGATGTGATGCTAATAAGGGGAATTTCTTGCTCAGACGTGGCAATCGTTGTCGTCTTGACAGTCAGGGTTCAGTGTCAGGAAGGGCTCTGAAAGCGCTGGGGAGGTGGGAGGAGCGGGGGTGAACCTTTTCCGCCAGTGTTTCCAGAAGGAGGGCGGGGAAGGGGGGAGGGGGGCGCCTTGGCCACACGCGCGTCGACCGCTCGTAACCAGGGAACGCAGTTTTCATTAGACTGAGAGCGATTTGATCTAATAGTCTTCAGATTATAGGCATTAAAATAGGCACAAGAGTCAAAGTGAGGTCTCGCAAACTAGCATCGTTTCACTTTCAGCCAGACTGCTTTGTCTTTGTTCGGTTGTTTGGGTTTGTTTGAATGTTGTTGCTTTTGCGGAAGTGTTGTAAAATGACGAATAATGCACACTGCCATAACGCACCATGGGTGAATGTAGGTATACCGTTTATGCAAAACTAACCAGGCAATGGGGTTTGTTTCTTATCTGTGCAGCGGAGCACGTATGGCTGTCCTTTAGGTGAAAATATGTATAAGGCCTTTATTCTCACCTTTCGAGACATTTCGGTCTTTAGGGGTGCCGTGAAGACACTACTATACGGCTGAAGCAAACCCCGTTTCCTGGTTACTTATGGCTAAGACGATACGTAGGCGAATGACAATAATAAATATTTTAGTTGGAAGGTGGTTCCCAGCTCGTTTTCTGGAGTGCTGAGAAGCAGGCACGGCGTTATATGTACCGAATGCTTCGCTCCTGAATTTCAGATATATTTGAAATTAGCTTTCGAGGAAAAAAGACGGCCTCTTCGTATTGTATCAGCAATGGCGGATTTCAGGGGATATGTAGGGCGATAATTATCTGGTTAACCAAAATCTAATGGTTAATTTTCTGGCTGTAATGCTTTATACATACATACATACATACATACATACATACATACATACATACATACATACATACATACATACATACATACATACATACATACATACATGCATACATGCATGCATGCATGCATGCATGCATGCATACATACATACATACATACATACATACATACATACATACATACATACATACATACATACATACATACATACATACATACATACATACATACATACGTACGTACGTACGTGCTAAAAGCTGCTGATGGCGCATCCATGTGTCGAACAGCTTTGACCAGTTGATTTAAATTCCGCGAGGGGCGGGACAGTCAGCTGAGGTCAAAGTCTTGTACCAAATCACAGTGCTAGATTTCGATGCACAGTCACTATGGACAGTTTCTCGACTATATAACCAAATCGTTCTGTGGTGAACTGCATACTTCACAGTGAGTTCACTTCCGTATCACACTTGGTGTGTTTGTCCCTTATTGCATTTCTCTTAGTGGCAATAAGAGGACACTTCTCCTTGCTCACTCAGTGCCGAGCTAACGAGTGAATCGCGCACTCGCTCTTTATCGTCTTGCTGCAAAGTCAGATCGGCGCTGCGCTGTATCTGCATGGCATCTGGACGGGGCGGCGACAGTGGCAAGGGTTTGCGGCGAGCATGCAGTGCGGCGGAACGGCATTTTTCTCGCACTTTGGGCGCGACCGCAGTGCAAGCAGGTTGCGCTTGGTTCACGGACGCTGGTTTGTCCAAGCTGGCAGCCGGTAGGCAAATGTGGGTCAGCGAGCTCAACTTTCAGCTCCTGCCAAGGGACTTGACACAGAAACACGGGGGGCAATCCAGCTTTCACTGCCCAGCTCATTTGAAGGATACGGCAAAGAGTCTTGGAATGATTCATTTTTTCCAATCGCAGTGGGATGCCACGCAGACAGTTAACGGTATAGACTGGTAATGTATAACCGCGCTTGCCACGCGTCCTCTCGAGAATCACACTTGCTGACACAAGCCTGAAAAGCTCACTGCAAGGAGCATATTGGCATTCCTCTTTTCCGACTTTAGTTACGCAAGGATTTTCACGCGTGCCTACTTGGTTTATCTCGCTTTGCAATAATTGTTGAGTTTAGGCACGTGATCCCATGAAGCGTTGGCTTACGTATTTGAGCTGAGTATAAGTTTCCTGCTTAAGGGCACAGGGTACGCCCAATACTTCCCATGCATTTTAGGCCATGTTGAGGTACATGTTTCTCACTAACTAATAAAAGTAGCCTAATAATACATATATAATTGTTTGCCAAATTTTGTGCTCTTTTTACTGAACTAGAATATTTGAAATGTGTTGAAAATTTGATTTTTAATAAAATTTTTTCCGGTAGTACACAAATCGGGCCTTTCTTTGCGCATTTCAAAATTCATAACAGAATAACTGCTCAGTGAAATTGCTTAATTCTAGTTCAGTAGTTGGCAACACTTATGTAGATGATTGCAAAAAAAAATCAGCCGTCTGTCTTGAAAGGCATTGGAAATAATGGAACCTTTGTAAGAAAAAACACTGTTTTGAGATAATAGAGCGTAAAGAGAAAAAAGATGTGAAAAACCATTTTTTATTCGCAGAAACGCCTCCATAGTAATTGGTGTAATAGCCCCCTGCTTCGTAGTCACTGTCGTCGTCATTTTTTCGCTTTTCGGCTTGTCGTTTTGACTGTCGGGCCTCTTTTGTAAGCTGTCGTGTTGCTCGGTCCGCAAAGTACATGCGCTTATGGTCAGCTTCCCTCAGCCACTTGATGGTGTTGCTCCCTGGGTTCAATCCACATGCCTTCAAAACGTTGGCCCGTGCGATGCTACCATCATTAAATGAAAGAACAGCATCCAGTGTTGCCATCCGTAGGGTCCGATGCCTAACAAACACATTCTTTGGCGCGCGTTCCCAAACAACATGGTTGAACGACTCATTTGCATTTTGAGTTCGCCCATGCAGGCACTTCTCTAGGAGCTCAGCCTTCGATAGCTCCCTATAAATGGGTTTGATAGCCTCCAAGACAGATGCAGGCAAACTCTCCTTGTGGAAAAATGGCTTGCCCTCCGACTGACTTCTGTTGAAGGCACACCACGTATCAGGTTCCTTTGGGCAAAGTCCATGGCATGGGTCATCGTCTGTGTCCGATAAGTGGAAGAAGGTTGCCCAAACGGCCTTTCGCATTTCATCCAGGTTTCCTACATTTCTTCTGATGGCCAAACCATAGTACGTCTGGAGCTTGTCTATTACTGCATCAGTCAGTCGGCCTTGGCCCGAGAGGCTCTTTCCATCAGAGAGTTTTCCTGCTTTGTTTCCTTTTTTTAGCCTTCGTAACCTTGTGCCCATCCTTTTTTGCACGTGCCCTAAGCACTCAACCTTGGATATTTCAACGGAATCACCATATGGCATCTGTGCCTTCACAGCCATAAAAGCCTTGCTGTCACCATCCCCAAGGTATTTGACGTATCGAACGCCGTGAAGCTCCTTACTCCTGCCGAAAATTTTCAGTGCTCCTGCGACTTCCATTCCACCGCTGGTGCCTTGGTAGTTGCTTTGGCACACCTCTCTATGAAGGGGGTCACTGTTTGTACCCTTGATGCTGCACTTTGGACAACGTTTAGACAAAATCTCCACATCCAGCACTTTCCTAGAGTCTACACTGGTCGCAGAGACTATGCCGTTATTGGAAGTATGGCCTCGCTTCTGCCAGCTTCCATCAAGAGCAACTGCGATGTCTTTATCCCCCTCATTCAGCTGCACAGCTTCGTCAGCTGCCCTTTTCATCGACTCCTGAGCAGCAGCTTCGATGTGACCTAGAAGCTCTTGATTGTATTTCGCAAACTTTGTCGGCGGCTTAGGAAGGTTTAGCATAGCACAGAGTATATTTCCTGGAGCCATTCCCTTACCAATGGACCTCAAGGCATACACTAACCTGAGGTTGGCTTCATAGAGGCCAGAAGTAGTTTTCTTCAACGTCTCAAATCGTTGTGCGGCACTACACACTTCACAGTTCAAACTGTAAACGCTTGCAACACCTACCCGTTTTGTCACAATTTCTATGAGCTCAACACTTCCACCGCGCTCTCTGCACACACAAATCTGTGTAATTGCGGCACAAATGCCGTCCATGTCCATTAAGGCATATTGGCTGCTGCTCTGTAGCACATCCTCTTCCTGGAAGCACAGAGAAGATCTTGAAAGCTTCGATGTCGAGGAGCTGGCGCGTTCGGCGTTCGGGATCTCATTCGGTCGTGGACATCCTTTTGCTTTTTCACGATGAGCGTAGCGGTTGCCGTGAAATTCACGCCTGACGAAGGCCTTCTTTGCCCTGGGCATCTCAACTTATCAGCAGCAACCAACACCGGCACAATTTACAACACTGATCGAAAGGGATAGCACTCGGACGCAGCTGCATGAAGGTTGCAGAAACGTGGAAAAAACGTGCAAAGCGTCTCAGGATTGTCTTGGCTAAAAAAGAGGAGCTGTACAATAGTTGCCAGACACTTTTTTATATGTAGCTGATTTTAGGCAAGTTTTGAAATCAGGTGGTGGACTTTTTGGTTGAAAAAATTGACGTTAATCCTGAAAGGGGGCGTGGCCGCTCACTACTTGGTTTCGGAAAAAGCGTTTTTCAGCCGTAAATATGGCTTTCTGAGGAAAGTGCGATCATGGAACATGTGTAGAAAGAATTGAACTTCTAAAACTCCAAAAGAAAAAAAAAACGATTTTTTTTCTAATTTTACCTTACCCTGTGCCCTTAATGCGAATAAAACTAAAAGCTACGCAGCTAGCTCTGTCAGCTTCATTCAAATGCACCTAGAAGGGGATGCAGGTACGCTCTTTGTCGGACAGGCACGGCGCACACTTGCGAACACGTATCGTAGAACCGGTTAGCGGCGCGTAAAGGCCGTGGTAGATGGAGTTGTTTTTCTGCGTTGCGCCGCGCGCAGCCTGCCTACGCGTCGAAGGCGGCTGCCGTTTAGGCAGTCCGATAAAGGCAGCAAAACCCGTGACGGAGAACATCTGGGAGAGCGAGCGCGCGTTTTAATGTCATACTGTCCACCTCCGGCCAGGCCATGTCGCATCAAAGCGGGTGAAAAGAATAGCTCGAATATTCTTCTATTCTGTGGGACTCTGAAATGAACAGAATTGTATCTGTACTACGGAAAACTATTAGACCATCGTTTTTCACCCTCATCTGCAGCGACCTTCATAAATTTTCATGTGATCGCTGCGCGCGAGAAAACTGAATATTTAAAGCTTTTCTATACCCCATTGTTCACTCGTCCGGTCCACTTTCGGAAAATAATTATATCTCGTTATCTATAGTATCAGCAAATAGGCCTTATCACAGTCTTAATGTCAAACCTATTCTGGCAAGTGCTAACGCTTTCGAACACAGCTACTATGTTTAGACTGCGTAGTATTGGAACTTTAATTAGTACTTGTCAGCATTCGCTTATTATGTTTCCGAACTTTTTGTCTCCTATCGAGTCATATGAACATGTTGATGTATACTGATATGATTATTAAACATCGGGTCTGTTTATCTAGATGTTACTGTTTACTGGCATCTCTGAACCACTGCTATTAACTTCCGGGCGATAATAAGTGTCAAGGGCCACATACTGACGTTATCTGACTTACTAACGAAGGGCAAATGCAGGCTTCTAGTCGGTTGTCATGATGTGCGTATTTTGTCTTCCAAATAGAGTAACAATGCGCAGAAAATGCGTAATTTTTCTTACGAGAAAACGACGTACCCATGCAAAGCAACCCTTGTCTTTACATTCGCAGTTAGGTCTCCAAGTAGCAACTTGCTAATGCGGAAAGTGGACTCTTATCGCACATTGCAACGCTTATCGCAAATTGCTACGCTGATCTGACATTGCAAGAGAAAAGAAGTCCTTTTTGTTAGTAGCATTTCAAACGAATGTGATTTTTCCCCCTTTCTTTTCGAAGCTTTTGCTGTAATGGGGACAGCTAACACTGAATAGCGACTATAAATTAAGAGCCTGACTCTATCTCAGTCTACATGCAGCTAGGAAGAGAGCCTGTGCGTGGGCGGCAACATTCCATTTAGTTCGCCTTTCGGAAGTCAGTTGGGTAAAACAACTCACTGCTACCACTTTCGCTACGATTGCCGCAGTTGTGGCACAGTGGCTGGGTTGCTCGACTGCTGACCCGAAAGACGCGGGTACGATTCCGGCCGAGGTGGTCGAATTTCGATGGAGGCGAAATGCTAGAGGCTCGTGTACTGTGCGATGTCAGCACACGTTAAAGAACCCCAGGTGGAACCCTCCACTACGGCGCCCCCGTAGCCTGAGTCGCTTTGTGATGTTAAACCCCATTAACCATAAAACCAAACTTCCGCTATGGTTGTTACAATAGTTAAAACGACATATAAATAGGAAACTTTCTGACACGCACAATACGCTTACACCTTATTTCTAGAAAGCGAGATAACCGTATAGGCCGAGCGAGAGTTGGGAACGCTCTCCCTCGTTCTGTGGGCGGCATCGCGGCCGTAGTTGGGGGACGAGCAGAGAGCGCTGTGCAAACACTGCGCGGCGGCTCGGCCGCCGACGGTGCGTCACAATCTCGCCTCTTAGCAGGTAGTACGCAGCAGCTCGCTCCTGCAAGGGCGTGAAAAAGGGCTCTCCGTGGCGCGGCCACCTCGCACGACCGCCGACACAGGTGTGCGCCCAACGACGCCGACCGCAGCTGTTCCTCACGAAGCCTGCGCGGCTGCTTTATGGCTGCGCACGGAGAGGAACGGGCCGCCGCACGATAAGCGAAATTCCAGACGGCGAAGCAATGGCGGGGATCTTGGAACGCGGATCGCCTTACGTCAAAACGTGCTGGCGGCAGCGGCATGCTGTCTAGGCTATGGTGGGCGACAGAAAAAACTTTCTCGTGAACTGTGCGCACTGCTAACGCGGCGCTTTGGCACGGCGCGGCTCCCACGTCGTCGCACTGCGGTCATGTTTGAGGGCGTTGGTGAGGAACGCCGCCAAAGAGACTGCGGCTTGCATCGACGGAAAGATAACGCGCCGCACCGTAAACGTTATTCGCAGTCTGAAGATATCGGCCCGAAAATGCGGCGACCATAAACATTGCGCCTTGAGCCTCCTCGGCGTTGTGGATGGAGGAAGACCAAAGCAAACAGCGAGTCCTTTGTGGAATGAGGGACTGCGGTCTCCCCGGGAGAAAACGCACGCAACAAGCAAGAGCGGTCAAATTTGTGCCATGCATTTCTCTAAACTTTCTACGTCCAAAAGGGTGCAGCAGTGTGACTTTCCCGGCGAAAATTTCTTGCGTGAGGTGGAGATAATATGTGATCAGGAGTAGCTTGACGAAACCGCAGCCCCCGTCCGTTTGGCAGCGTCTCAACAGCACAGCTTTGCTCAGAAGGACCATTACGTAACACAGTATTACTAACGGATTGCTAACATGCATGGTTAAACCACACACCCTAAAGCAAAAGCACAAAAATACGTCGCACTGTAAAGGGAAACCGTTGTTCAGAAATCAACAGCACTAATAACCTTATATTTTGGGAGGATGACGATGACGATGACCATGGTGTGGTGATGATGATGATGAGCTCCTTAGCACACGGTAGAAACCAAGAGGGCTTATGCAGTTGTTGCTAAATTGTACCATGCTCTAAGCTGTGCTATATCTTTCGTGCATACCTGCAGTTTTAATACACCGTACGCATAATCGCTCGCCACTGAGTGAACCGCACATGAACCGCATAAAAAGAAAAACGTTCATTCAATAAAGGAGCAAGATAATGGTTGTGTTTCCCTTCTTTTGCTTGTGGATTAGGAATGCACTGTACTTTGATTTTAGGCTTTTCCCGAGTCAACGTAGCACGGTTCATAAAACTTTTCCCAAAGAATGAAGCCTTCACTAAACACAAGGCATGCATGGTCGAAACAGAGCTGCGGAAATGATTTCCTAACATCATACAGCTGCCGCTGCTAAAATTGCCTCGTCCTGTTAACGCTTCCGGCTCGCCAGGGTACCCCTGCGGGCGTTGCTAAACGCGCCTTGAGCGACGGCCCCGCCGGTGCTGGCTCTGCGCCCGCCCGTCGGGTGGGAGCAAAGCCGCGGCCCCTAGTAAAAACAAAACGCTGACGCGAGCCGGGTTCTAACTTCAGTAGTCGTGCTCGTTTTACTTCCTTTCGGTGAAATGGAGAGCACGGGTACAACTCTAAACAGATGAAACACAGTTGCACAGTCTTTCTAAATATTTCTGCTGAGAGTGCTTCTAAATGATAACCCTGTATGCGTGGTGTTTTTCTTTTTTTTTTCCTGGTGGAGCCGCTTAGACCAGCTAATTTAGTGATTTTTTTACTTTTTTTGTTTTTGTTTGATGATTCTTTGGCATTTATAGCGGTTTCGTATGTTAGCACGGTTAAATAAAATTCTTGTTGGCTGCTATTAGTCGAACTTCCCCATCCATTCTAGCATCAGCGCGCTGTATGTGAGAGTCGCTGAAAATAAAATTGCACCATTGTGCGCCTTCCTTATTCGGAAATACAGGAGAATGCATTCGCGAGCGCATATGATCAAAAAGAAATTTATAAAAGAGACATATTGTGGTGCCCCATGTTTCACCAAGCACCGAGAACGCTGTGCGGGCTGCTACAGGCGTTTATTCCTGTTTCCAGCACGCTACAGGTGCTGACAAGACGGGGTGTATGCAGGACAGCTTAACAAGCTGCGGTTTAAAAGCCAGTTGAGTCCCGTGGCAACGGCCAAAATAACTCGATTATCATGTGCGCTCCAAACTAGAATAATAATTGTTTTTTGGGGGGAAAGGAAACGGCGCAGTATCTGTCTCATATATCGTTGGACACCTGAACCGCGCCGTAAGGGAAGGGATAAGGGAGGGAGTGAAAGAAGAAAGGAAGAAAGAGGTGCCGTAGTGGAGGGCTCCGGAATAATTTCGACCACCTGGGGATCTTTAACGTGCACTGACATCGCGCAGCACACGGGCGCCTTAGCGTTTTTCCTCCATAAAAACGCAGCCGCCGCGGTCGGGTTCGAACCCGGGAACTCCAGATCAGTAGTCGAGCGCCCTAACCACTGAGCCACCGCGGCGGGTCCCAAACTAGAACCATCTCTCTTTTCCCTTAAGGACGTAAAAATGAGTTGCTTTTTTCCCGTCCAACACTCTATTGAGAGGTGTTGCACCTTCTACTCATCACAACATCCGCTTTTCGCGAATGGAACAAACTCATTTAAATACACTGTCGGGTTGTATGCTGCCCCCTACAAGAGCACTGTATTGCGCTGAGCGCAACACTGCGGCAACACGAACAACTAACCAACTACGTACCGTCTGCTACATGCGTACGCCGCTGTTTTTTCCTCGCAGTCGCTGTACGAGCACCCGTTGTAGCCATGCCTGTCTCTGCACTTCCTAACTTTGTATCTTCGGCGCCTGTTACGAGGGCGTCGAATACTTTTCAGAAATTCAAGCATTATGTTGTTTGTTCATGCTCAGCAGACGCATGCAGGGACGCGGTTCTGATAGAACGGAGGCGTCTACCAAAATAGCATACGGCGGCTGTGAACAGAGCAAGTCACACTGAACGGCGCAAAAAACAACGAAACTGCGAATAAAAGGTCAAAGAAAAATATCTCCGGGGTAGCACGCTTACAGTTTGATGCATTTAAGAGCACACTGGCGAAACTGCTCGCGTGTTATAAGAAGCAAAAATGCAAATATTTAAGGGTCTCTGTGTAAACAAACTCGTGTAAACGCAGCCATTCCATCTGGCAGAGCCGCGATGAACTCACCTAATCAGTGCTAGCACTTCTTCATGCTAGTAATACTCTTGTTTGGGCGAGGTGGTTCATCTTTGAACGGGTACGTACTTGCGCGAAGAAGACGGGACACAAGAAAGGGACACAGATTGACACTGCGTTTGCTACGATGAGTAAATTTTACCCATTGACCGTTTTATTGTTTTTATTTACTTTGACACTGCTTTGCTAATAGATGTTTTAAAGCTACGTTCATCGTTCACCTCATGCATCGTCATTCCTTTTATCTTTTTCTTTTCTCTTTGCTTATGGTATTCAAGGGTTTTGTATCAGTTTCACACGTATACTGCTCTCTGGTGGCACACTTGGCGGCGGTATGCTGGCATGAACAGCGGGTGTCTGTCTGTTATTCTTTTAATTGCCCAGCGCGGGTGTAAATGTATCTGCCTTCTACGTAGATAAAATAGTAGGAAGTTGCGCTCTGTACATGTCGTGTGTGTTCCTTTGTTGTGTCCCGTCTTCCTCGCGCAAGTGCGCACCCGTTCTTTGTGCTGCGCATGTAGACGGCAGGAACGGCATCCAAGGACGCTCAAATTGTCGTTAACCGCTTTTTTTTCTCCTTGCTCTAAGTCAAAATTTAATTAAATTTTAGACAGTTGATGTTGCAGTTCATGCTTCTGCTAACGACTTCACATTTCGCATTGCCACAGATGCTATAGAGCTAGCAGTCTTGTGTTTTGCGTTGATTTTCACTTATTTTGGTTTTCAATTTCGCTGCTCCTTTGAGCGGCGTTGTTTTCCATCCCATGTTTCTGCACTGTTATTTTCCACGACGTTCACATACTTGCGGAAAACGCAGAAATGGATACTCTTATCATAAATAGCACGGTGAGGATTTTTCTTGCCCTACCTCTTTGTGAAGGGTCTCAAGCTTTTGCCTGGAAAACAGAAGGTTCCCCCTGTCATATTATTCTGCCGTAGCTGTGAGCTACAAGCCCCCTGGTAGTTTCAAAGCGATAAAACGTTCACTGGTGGAATGCTACGCGCACTCTATAATTACTTCACACGTTGTTTATCAAGTTGAATGCGACTCGTATCAGTGAAGACATTTTGTCCTCTCAGATCCTGAGCATTAATGAAGCCAACAATCACCGATACCGAGGAGAACGTTGGGGAATGTTTCCATCATTTTTTTTTCATTCGCGTTGTTGATCGCGGAGGGTATTAGTGGCGTAATCATTTTATGGCAGAAAGTAGTTGACTAAAAAGGAGAAGAAAGAAAGACCACATGCGTTCACTGGGAGCGGAACTCGGGAGCTCTGCAGTATGTCGCGTACTGTTCTCTGCCAACTGAGCTATGGCGGCGGCTGTCCGATCTTCTACATTCGGGGGCATTTATATGTAGTGTAAACTAACCTTGGGAGCGTTCACCAGCTCCACCCTTGTCCATTGCGGCGGAAGTAGTACGTCCTGTAATACCGCGAGTGTCACGTGGAACGTCATCGAATGGTGAGGGCGGAAACTGTGCGAGGACCCTGTTATGCTACCTATGGCATCAATATTGCCAGAACTGAGGCCTTCCTCAAGCAGTTGAGCAGGCAAGGGAAGAGAAGGGGGGGGGGGGGGTCGTTGTGGCATACGTGCTAAGGAAGCCAGCAGTCACCGAAACCAGGGAGAGCGTTGGGGAATGTTTCCATGTTTTATTTGTTTTTGTTTTAATTGGTCCTGTTGAAGAGGACATTAGTAGTGTAATCATTTTATGACAGAAAGATGTTTGTAGGGGTGACGTTTGTTACAGAAAGCAAGAAAATTAGTGCGATCAGACAAACACAAAAATAATTAAAATTGGTTTTTGAGGAAAGGAAACTGGCACAGTATTTGCCTCGCATATATCGGTGGACACCGGAACCGCGCCGTAAGGAAAGGGATAAAGGAGGTAGTGAAAGAAGAAATGAAGAAAGAGGAGCCGTAGTGGCTTCCTCCGGAACAATTTCCAAACCCGGGGATCTTTAACGTGCACTGACATCGCACAGCACACGGGAGCCTTTTGGGTTTCGCCACCGTCGAAAGGCGGTCGCCGCGGTCGGGTTCGCACCCGGGTACTCCGGCTCGGAAGGCGAGCGCCCTAACCACTGAGCCACCGCGGCGGATCAAACACAAATTCATTTTTAATATTCTGTCCATTGTGGCGTTTGCATAATTAAAAACTGATGGAGTCAGACGATGGAACCCATTCACATCCCAACACATCCTCCGCTGCTAAGCTCAACAGCTTCGGGCAGACCTCTGATGCGTGCGGGTGCATTCGCTTCGAGCTTGCAATGCGGACGTTTCGCTCGCGGGCTGCGTTGCATACTTTCCATAGCGCTTTCATGTGAAACGAGGGAGGCGTGGTCAGTGCGGTGGCACGTCCGATTTTTCCTTTTTTTTAATATCACACCTGGGAGCTCTCATTCAAGGCTGTTTTGCGTCCCCGCAGAGTAACGACCACCGTGGTCCGTGGACGCGCAGCTCGAGTGTCGTTACGGGGTTTGGTCAGTGAGGTCGCGCCGAATGCGCTACATCTTCCCGCGAGACAGCCTTCGCGTACTGAACTCAACATTCGCGTCGCACGAAATGGCTGCTGACGTCCAAACTTAAGCACGCATCGAAATTTCATGGTGCGGACGTTTCCGCATTCGCACAAAGGCGACAACGCTCCGCCGCTTGAATAATGCCTCTGCGGAGGGAAAATATGAACCGTGCACTCGCGGTGCAAATGGATGTATTCACGCCTACGCGAAACCCCTGAGGAGGGAGACAAGTTCGGGACGCTGAACACGCGCCCTGAGACCGTTCATCAACAGCTCTTGAACTTAGTGCAAGGCGTCATCTTTTCTCCCGTGCCGTCCACCTGATCTCATTTTTTTACTCTTTCGCGGCGAGCAGCAGTGTGAAGCGTCCATTAGTTTTTCTACGAACCCCCGCAGCCGCCTTCCGAGCGCGCCACGCCCCGCGCAGGGGCACTGCCGCAGGAGGTGTTCGGTGCGCAATCTTCTGTGACGCGGTGCTCCGAGCCGTAGGCAGATTTTGTAAAACCCCTTCGCAGGCGGGTGAACCGCGATGGCCAGCTCCGGGGGCGCCAAGGTTTGCTGGATGCTGGTGTGGCTGCTGCTGCTCATCTTCGCCGCCTTCTGGGTGGCCGCGTTCGCCGCCTTCTGGTACATCCTGGTGTACGTGCTGGTGCCCTGCGTGCCGGCCGCCAAGGACGTGGCCGCGCTGCTGCACCGCGGCGTGCTGCTGCCCTACTTCTGCTCAGACAACCTGGTCAACGGCAGGGACCTCAACAGCGGCGTCCAGTTCATATGCTCGGGCGGCACGGTGCCCACCTGAGCGCTGGACGCCCGTGGCCACAGACTGCCGAGACGACGGCACGCCGTGTGTGTGTCCTCCCCCCCTGCTCTTCCCCATTGCCCCGGAGCGCCCGCTCCGCGCGCAGCTTACTCCATTGCTCAGCCGAGCATCCCGCAAAAGAAAACTGAATCAGAGAGCACGTCAGCCTTGTGTGCCTGTATTTATGCACTCTTCCAATTGAGAACGTCCCATCTCCGGGCTGTGAGGGCATGCACTCAACCGCAACCATTGCTCCAGTCGTCTACAGAAGGGCCGCGAGGGTGTGACAACAGGGCAGAAGAAAGAAAGAAAAATGTTCACTATTCCCTGTACACGTTTTTTGTCCCGGTGATATGGGCAGCCACGTGAATGCCTATTTAGTATTTCGAATTTGAATTTTTTTGTTGACAGAAGTCTCGGAACAGCTTTGTGCCTTACTCAGAGAAATGGTAGCGCATTAATTAACTTTTATTTGCTGCTTCATGCAAAAGCGTTCCACACGAGCTGCTGTGCACAGCTTCGCCATTACGTCCAATCCTGTTAGTCTTGCGGGCGCTGTACGCGCTACTTTGTAAGGAAGAGTTCTGTTAGCATTACAGACTGTGCCTCTGGCTCGTTAACAAGGTACTGGCCACAAGACAGGCGCGCACGAAAGAAAAGGTCTTGCGCGCTCTGTTGGTCGCGTTCATTGTGCAACAAGAAAGCCAGCTGCATGTATAGTGCGAGGATGTCAAACTCAATACCACGACAAGAACTAAATTCACCCTTGTAGATTTTACCTGCAAATTTACCTGGCAGATCGCAAATCTCCTCTTGCTCTATCCAAGTAGCTGGAAAGTGTATCTCGTGGCGTAGTATTTATTTCCGAAACGAAAGGTGGTCAGAGACTTGCATCTTTTTCTACTGTTCTATCTCATTTCTGCAATTGAAACATGTGTACTTGTTTAGGTGAGTCGGGAACGTGCATATATGCTACGTGTTTTCTTTGAGGTTTGAAGGCTTTGCGGTCAGTCTCGGTGGGCTGCCAGTCAAGTAGCACTTTTTAAACATCTTTTTCTCCTCTACACTGGTGCATGAATCGTGTGTGTTATACGTGCGACATTTTCATGTGTCATTTTGGCTTTAAATGCGGCTGTTGCCCATTTTGTGCGGTTCCTCGAATGCCTGTGGTGAGGAAGCGCGCAGCTTGGCGAGATAGTCACGGCTAGAACGACCTCTGTCTTGACACCCTGGTTTCAGATTCAAGGGTGTGACGAAAAATATAGCCACCAGTGCGTGGCCTCCTGATAGCAGCGTTAGCAACTGCTAAATGGTCTCACTGAAGTTGCCGTAAAATACCGAGCAAGCATTCATTCCTCCACCGAGGAAGCATTCATTCCTCCACCTCGTTAACATTTTCCTTCTATAACTTATACAGTTAAATCTTGGCGAATTGAACGTGCCTGCGAGCGCCAAACAGCGATTGTTGTCTTCTCAAGCGCACTGGGAAGAGGAAGTGCGTTGTTTTTCTTGTCATTGCTAGCAATTTCTTTGTGGCGGAGTTTAGATGTACCTGATGCCTCTCGCTGAAGATGAAAGCGCAGTTATGTTTGCCTGTTTTTAGGTCGCATTACCTTCCCGAGAGCGAAAACACACTTTTTTATTGCGCGCATGCTGCAGAAACGAGAGAAATTAGGGAATAAAGCTTGCTCGGTGTATTACGGTATTTGACGGTATATCACTGTACGTACAAACACAGTACTGATTTTATGTCGGTCTGCTATGCTTTCAGCCGTTTGAAGGGCAAAATATGCATTGAACAAAAACGCTATCTGACTATATAGTTCAGTCTTACATATATGAATACAGTTGTTATGAAGGAAAATTTTATTAAAAGTTCATAGAGCGTATGGTCAGGAATGATTGGAAGGATGGGGTACAAGGATCTAACGAGAACGGACGCTAGTATATCACAGACTGTGCGGTCATTAGGTGGGCTTTCTGAATGACAGCGAGGAAATAAAAATTGTACGACCAAACGGCCGAAAATGGCGAGGTCACTGCCATTTGAGGTATGGCGAATAAAGTGTTTCCTGTCTTGGTTTCAGATATCACAATGTTGTGTGAACGTGTATGTTAGAGCGAATTAAACTGTGTTGTTCACTTCTACGTCCTCTTTCATTACCTGCAAAGATCATTTTATGTTAAATAAAGCCCAAGTAAGGTACGTTTATCTGTGTATGAATTCCGTAAAGGGAGATTCTAACACCAAAAAAAGAGCGCTTTTTCCTCTTCCCTGTATTAATCTGAAGTGGGCTTCGGTGCAAAATACTATAAACATGTAATGTGCTTAGTGTATAGCCAGTCTTTCATAGGAAGAGATCAGAAGAAACTCCGAAGGCTGTATGTTTTTGTATTAGAGTGCAAAACATGCGGCGCCTTTCTTTATTACTTATTACGGTGTTTTGAAGTGAAAAAGCATTTCTGCACCCATTTAGGTCTGCTGCGACAATCCTAGACGATTGTGCATCACTTCAAATGTATAATGACGACAGAACAGCAACTGTGTCTCTCTTACCTCAGGGCTGTGCTCAGCCGCCGCCTACGCATCAGCCAAATTTCGGGAGGCTCAGTTAATTATTTAATCTGAGACGAGTATAGTTGTGTTTCTGTTAATTCTTAGAGATAGATACATTGTGCACGAACATTCAAGCTGCCAGAGGATCAACGAAGTAATGAACGGGCACGATGGGGGCTTGTCATTGCTTCTGTGCTAAGAAGGGCTTTCAACGCGGGGGAAAGATAACACACAGCAAAACACATGTGCTGGGCTTTGCTTCCGTGCGCATTTCGCATTTGTCTCGCATGTCGAAAGGCCTACTTTGCGCAGGAAAACACTCACGGGGCCAAACCTGCCCCTCAAATAACCGCAGATCGTCTGAAAGCAACTGAGACTGTGCGAAACACCACCAGTCACAATTCAAGCGTTGTTGAGAAGAAAGGAGCCAGAGGCCAATAACTTACATGCCCTTGAACGTTATGTATTTTAGTTCCATATGGCGTATCTTCCGCGACAAAACAAAAAAGGTGCAGACAAAAAGGTTGTGCGCGAACTCTTCGGCCCGTCTACATCTTGGCGCCCGCCACAAAGCCTGTTCCTGACATGGTCTCGTAACAGTAGCCGCTTGTTGCAATTGAACAAATCTATGGCAACGTTCATTGCCTTGCACATGGTGGAGAATGTTTTCGGCTTTCAAGATAATTCTGTATGGTAAGGATCCGTTCTGGTGGAAGTATGCAGGGTTCAACGTCCGGAAGCGACATATGGACTGTAAGGGACGTCGCAGAGGAGGGACCCGGAATAATTCACACCACCTGGGATTTCTTAGCATGCGCTGACGTCGCACAGCATACGGACATTTCTGCGTATCGCCCCAATCGAAATGCGGCCGCAGCGGCCGAGATTCGGTCCCGCGACGCTGGGGTCAGCACAGCACCAAAACCGCTGATCAGCCACCGCGGCCACTCGAAGGATCCGTTCTGTCAACAGCGTCCAACCAGAATAAAGTAGGCAGTAAAGAGGCAACTTTTCATTCTTCAAACTTGTTTCTGGCAACTGTGGACATCAACCTACTAGTGCCACTGGTGGCGTTCACTGGTGGCTGCATGGTGTGTAACTCCCAGCAACCGTTCCTGATAACCCGCATAAAAGCTTTATCATGCATGTTTATATTAGTTAAGAAATTTGCGGTTTAATGTGGTGTTCCCAGTTCTATCGGCGCAGCATGTGTGAGGTATCCAGCAGCTTGTATGGACACGAGTAGGGCTTTTCGCATGCGCGTTTTGACGACGCCACTCTGCATATTATTTCAGTTTATTTCTCAGTCATCCTGTTAATTTCATGAGAGAAAAAAACTGGCCTACGGTTGCCACGCGTATGTTCGGCCTCACGCTCAGAGCCGGTTTTTCTCTTGGTGCGCCGCTCCCTTCGCGCCGGCATCTTCGGAATGGACACTTTTTGGACTGCATTCGGGCCTCCGGCGCCGTAGGCTTCTGCAAAGGTCAATCTGCAAGCTTCGCTGAATCCTTCCTCTCTAGGTAAGTGGGGAGTTATGTCCCATCCTCAATTTTGCTTACTTTCGAGAATAATCCGATTGGGGTCTTCCTTTTTGTTGCTCTTGCTAGCTGTATTAAGACGCCTTGCCTTGTTTCGCATCCGCTTGCTTTAGCGTGCTTCGCGCGGTGTATTGCAGTGAACTGTAGCTTCGTATACAGCCGATGAAGCTACAAAGGTCGCCCGTTTCAAATCCAAACTGTGTCAAGAGCTTGCGAGGCGGCATCGTTTTTCATGCGATAACAGGCAGCAACACGACCCGCCAAGCAAAAGTATTTCTCCGTTCCATGGGTTTCCGACGCCACCAAGCATTTTTTTTTACGCGGTACAAAAAAAAAAAAGAGACGACACGACGTAAAGTCACGTAAGAGCAGTGAATGCCTTCCCAGAATAGCTTGCCGGTGTCCTGCGCCTCTTCCTGTTCGAACACCGCGCCGTTGCGTCGCTGGAGCGGTTTTCATCGCCGCAGCAACGTAGAGGATAACTGCTGTGAGAATGAGGCCTAACGTGGCATTCTGAGACAGCAGTTCGAGATATTTTCGTTGCGCCTCAGCTATCGCGGCAAGGAAGTGGTTTTCACGGTTCTGCTGCGTCTTGCGCGCTAGTGCGCTCCGAGGATGTCACGAGTACAAGAAGCGGCAGTCTTCCCGAGAGCTAATTCGCTCTCCTGCGTACAGAGGGCACTACGGAGCCGGACTGCGTTAAGTTTATTGAGGGGCTTTAGGACTGCGCTCGCATCGCTGCAGCGCCTCTCCTTCCCTCGCGCCGAATTTTTCCACTCCAATGCCGCAGACGCCAACGCTGAAAAACCGGGAAACACGTTCTTACGAAGCGCTTGCACTAAAGCAACTGCTCCTAGTTTAAGCAGCACACATGTATGTATGTATGTATGTATGTATGTATGTATGTATGTATGTATGTATGTATGTATGTATGTATGTATGTATGTATGTATGTATGTATGTATGTATGTATGTATGTATGTATGTATGTATGTATGTATGTATGTATGTATGTATGTATGTATGTATGTGTGTATGTATGTATGTATGTTAGGTGCGCTTCATATGAAAGGGGGTTGTGGCTGGTGCCACCATTCTTGGTATTTACTTTCAGATTCCCTAACGAATCTGTCAAACTTAAAAGTACTGCTCCCCCTTTTCTATTCCTGGCTTCTATGCTATACCTGTTTTGAATACTAAACTTGTATCTTCATGTCACCGCCCTGATTTTAAGCCCCCAGTCCTCCAACCATTTTCTACTAACGTCAACCTCAGCTACATTCACATTGCCTTCATTACCATTCCCAAGCGGTGCAGTCACACCACCTTAAAAGATTTGATCTATCAACTTGTATAGAACTCCGTGAGACATGAAGTTGGACGAGGCGATGTATTGTTTCCTGTACAGTAGTAGTAGTAGAAAACATTTATTCCAAAAAGGTAGGATAGAGAGGCGAAAATACAGATTTTGGGTGGAGTCCTTATTTCAGGACCCCAATGTCCACCGCAGTTGCTCTTGCTTGGGATATCAGCTTTCGCTGCGTCGCCAAGTCAGAGCTGAGCAGGGCAGACTTCCACTGTTCCTCGGAGTGATGTTTGTCTAGTTCGGGGTGCTTGGGACCGGAGCAGCCCCATGTTACATGATATGTTGTTGGAATTCCGCCACACCA
>NC_135497.1:153564403-153639403 GCF_052857255.1 Amblyomma americanum | reverse complement strand
TAAGGCGCCCGTGTGCTGTGCGATGACAGTGCACGTTAAAGATCCCCAGGTGGTCGAAATTATTCCGGAGCCCTCCACTACGGCACCTCTTTCTTCCTTTCTTCTTTCACTCCCTCCTTTATCCCTTCCCTTACGGCGCGGTTCGGGTGTCTAACGATATATGAGACAGATACTGCGCCGTTTCCTTTCCCCAAAAAACGAATTATTATTATTAAGGGTCACTGTGTAAACAAACTGGTGTAAACGCGACCATTCCATCTGGCAGAGCCGCGATGAACTCATCTAATCAGTGCTCACATTTCTTTTGTGCTGCACATGTAAACGGCAGGAACGGCATCCAAGGACGCTAAAATTGTCGTTACCTGCCTTTTTTCCCCCTTGCTCTGAGTCAAAATTCAATTAGATTTTCGACAGTTGCTGTTGCAGTTTAGGCTTCTGCTAAAGACATGACATTTCGCATTGCCACAGATGCTATAGAGCTAGCAGTCTTGTGTTTTGCCTTGAATTTCACCTATTTCGATTTTCCATCCAGCTGCTCTTTTGAGCTGAGTTGGTTTTCATCCCATGTTTTTGCACTGTTATTTTTCACGATGTTCACATATTTGCGGATAAACACGGAAAGAGATCGAATCTTACCATAAATAGCACGGTGACGATTTTTTTTACCCTTCCTTTTTGTGAAGTGTCTCAAACTTCTGGCCGGAAAACAAAAGTTTCCCACACTGTCATATTCTTCTGCCGTAGCTGTGAACTACAAGCCCTCTGGTAGTTTCAAAGCGATAAAACGTTCACTGATACAATGCTACGCGTACTACATAATTACTTCATACGTTGTTTATCAAGATGAATGCGACCGGTATCAGTGCAGAAGGTTAGGTGCGCGAATGAGATAAAGAAGGTCGCAGGCATAGGGTGGGTGCAGCTGGGAAAGGACAAGGTTATTTGGAGAGACATGCGAGAGACCTTTGCTCCGCAGTGGGTGTAGTCAGGCTGCTGTTGCTGCTGATGATCCTGAGCATTAATGAAGCCAACAGTCACCGATACCGAGAAGAACGTTGGGGAATGTTTCCATCATTTTTTTTTTTCATTCGCGTTGTTGATCGCGGAGGGTATTAGTGGCGTAATTATTTTATGGCAGAAAGTAGTTGACTAAAAAGGAGAAGAAAGAAAGACCACATGCCTTCACTGGGAGCGGAACCCAGGAGCTCTGCAGTATGCCGCGTACTGTTCTCTGCCAACTGAGCTATGGCGGCGGCTGTCCGATCTTCTACATACGGGGGCATTTATATGTAGTGTAAACGAACCTTGGGAGCGTTCACCACCAGCTCCACCCTTGTCCATAGCAGCTGACATACAACGTCCTGCATTGCCGCGAGTGTCACGTGGAACGTCATCGAACGGTGAGGGCGGAAACTGAGCGAGGACCCTGTTATGCTACCTATGGCATCAATATTGCCAGGACTGAGGCCTTCCTCAAGCAGTTGAGCAGGCAAGGGAAGAGAAGGGGGGGGGGGGTCGTTGTGGCATACGTGCTAAGGAAGCCAGCAGTCACCGAAACCAGGGAGAGCGTTGGGGAATGTTTCCATGTTTTATTTGTTTTTGTTTTAATTGGTCCTGTTGAAGAGGACATTAGTAGTGTAATCATTTTATGACAGAAAGATGTTTGTAGGGGTGACGTTTGTTACAGAAAGCAAGAAAATTAGTGCGATCAGACAAACACAAAAATAATTAAAATTGGTTTTTGAGGAAAGGAAACTGGCACAGTAATTGCCTCGCATATATCGGTGGACACCGGAACCGCGCCGTAAGGGTTGAAATAAAGGAGGGAGTGAAAGGAGACAGGAAGAAAGAGGTGCCGTAGTGGCTTTCTCCGGAACAATTTCCACACCCGGGGATCTTTAACGTGCACTGACATCGCACAGCACACGGGAGCCTTTTGGGTTTCGCCACCATCGAAACGCGGCCGCCGCGGTCGGGTTCGCACCCGGGTACCCCGGCTTAGTAGACGAGCGCCCTAACCACTGAGCCACCGCGGCGGATCAAACACAAATGCATTTTTAATGTTCAGTCCCTTGTGGCATTTGCATAATTAAAAACTGACGGAGTCAGACGATGGTACTCTTCCATATCATAACACATCCTTCGCTGCTAAGTTCAACAGCTTCGGGCAGACCTCTGGTGCGTGCGGGTGCATTCGCTTTCAGCTTGCAATGCGGACGTTTGGCTCGTTGTCTGCGTTGCATATTTTCCATGGCGCGTTCATGTGAAACGAGGAAGGCGTGGTCGGTGCGGTGGCGCGTCCGATTTTTCCTTTTTTTTTATGTCGCACCTTGGAGCTCACATGCAAGGCTGTTTCGCGTCCCCGCAGTGTAACGACCACCGTGGTCCGTGGACGCGCAGCTTGAGTGTCGTTACGGGGTTTGGTCAGTGAGGTCGCGCCGAATGCGCTACATCTGCCCGCGAGACAGCCTTCGCGTACTGAACTCAACATTTGCGTCGCACGAAATGGCTGCTGACGTCCAAACTTAAGCACGCATCGAAATTTCATGGTGCGGACGTTTCCGCATGCGTGTCTACAAAGGCGACAACGCTCCGCGGCTTGAATAATGCCTCTGCGGAGGGAAAATATGAACCGTGCACTCGCGGTGCAAATGGATGTATTCATGCCTACGCGAAACCCCTGAGGAGGGAGACAAGTTCGGGACGCTGAACACGCGCCCTGAGACCGTTCATCAACAGCTCTTGAACTTAGTGCAAGGCGTCATCTTTTCTCCCGTGCCGTCCACCTGATCTATTTCTTTTTTACTCTTTCGCGGCGAGCAGCAGTGTGAAGCGTCCATTAGTTTTTCTACGAACCCCCGCAGCCGCCGTCCGAGCGCGCCACGCCCTGCGCAGGGGCACTGCCGCAGGAGGTGTTCGGTGCGCAATCGTTTGTGACGCGGTGCTCCGAACCGTTGGCAGATTTTGTAAAACCCCTTCGCAGGCGGGTGAACCGCGATGGCCAGCTCCGAAGGCGCCAAGGTGTGCTGGATGCTGGTGTGGCTGCTGCTGCTCATCTTCGCCGCCTTCTGGGTGGCCGCGTTCGCCGCCTTCTGGTACATCCTGGTGTACGTGCTAGTGCCCTGCGTGCCGGCCGCCAAGGACGTGGCCGCGCTGCTGCACCGCGGCGTGCTGCTGCCCTACTTCTGCTCAGACAACCTGTTCAACGGCAGGGACCTCAACAGCGGCGTACAGTTCATATGCTCGGGCGGCACGGTGCCCGCCTGAGCGCTGGACGCCCGTGGCCACAGATTGCCGAGACGACGGCACGCCGTGTGTGTGTCCTCCTCCCCTGCTCTTCCCCATTGCCCCGGAGCGCCCGCTCCGCGCGCAGCTTACTCCATTGCTCAGCCGAGCATCCCGCAAAAGAAAACGGAAACAAAGCGCACTTCAGCCTTGTGTGCCTGTATTTATGCAGTCTTCCAATTGAGAACGTCGCATCCCCGAGCTGTGAGGGCATGCACTCAACCGCAACCATTGCTCCAGTCGTCTACAGAAGGACCGCGAGAGTGTGACAACAGGGCAGAAGAAAGAAAGAAAAATGTTCACTATTCCCTGTACACGTTTTTTGTCCCGGTGATATGGGCAACCAGGTGAATGCCTATTTAGTATTTCGAATTTGAATTTTTGTTGACAGAAATCTCGGAGCAGCTTTGTGCCTTACTCGGAGAAATGGTAGCGCATTAATTAACTTTTATTTGCTGCTTCATGCAAAAGTGTTCCACACGAGCTGCTGTGCACAGCTTCGTAATTACCTCTAATTTTGTTAGCCTTCCGGACGCTGTACGCGCTACTTTGTAAGGAAGAGTTCTGCTAGCATTACAGACAGTGTCTTCACGAAAGCCCACATTCACGAAAAAAGCCGTTTTGTCGTTCTGGTTCACCCGTTCGCAGGTGTTTGCCACCTGTAATAGTGGGCAGGTAGTGATGACATCACACGGTCGCGTGGCCTATAGGTGGCAGGTGCACCGTGTGCTTTTGGGCGCACAGCGCCGTTGCCGCCGACGATGACGATGATGACGACGACGTCATATTCTGCAGAACGGAGGCTATGTCTGATATGCCTGCACAGAACGACTGTGTTAAGGCCACGGTGTAAGATATAGTATAGGTGAGGACACTGTGCGGGTGGCGCACTGGCCGCAAGCGGCCAGAAAAAGTACCAGCGGCGACATTCGAACCGGGACGCTGATCGCAGCGTCAGTGTCGATGAAGCGGTGAAACTTCGCCGGAAGAGAACATAAATGAATTATCTCGTTGCGATAGCAACCATGAAGATATCGCATGGTTCGTTTACGTCACAAAGGCCGTTCGCATGGCATGAACTGTTCCTTGCGCTGTCGCCAGCAGCATCTTCGTGGCAATTTAAGCAAGCCGAGTGCGGCTCTTGTTCGTGTAGCAGGTTCAAAAAACCCGCCAGAACCCACCGCCTTCTTCTCCAACTAAATCAGCGCGAAGCCGGTGCTTCACAAAACTGCAGTTGGCAACGAAGCGGTACAGAAACAAAGCGCCAAAAGTGTTTTCTTCTTTTCATCGGCAGCAGGTTTCGGGATAATGGCGTTCACAAAGCGCGGAGTCCCCATAGAAAAGCATTGCTTCCCACATGGAGGCCTCTCATTACGGCCCGGGCCTCCGAGCGAACAGCCATCTCGTGGCACTTCTGGAAACTAGGGGACTTTATCTGAGAGTGGCGCGGGCCGCTGTGTACTCACCTAATATCTTCCACCATGGTTAAGGCGGATACTTGGGCAAATTGGTATATCTTAAAGAAGGAAAAACAGCGCAGAAACGCAGGTGGAAGAAAGAACTGCGCGTTGTGCTGCCGTGTTCTTTCTTCCTCCTGTGTTTCTGCGCTGTTTTTTTCCTTCTTTAAGAACGACTGTAATTGTCATTGCGTCATGTATCTACTGTGCTTCATCCATGCCATTCAAACCCACACAGCACACAGAATCTACTACATGATATACCACTTTGGTGACATAGCAACATCATGCATAACAAAACAGAACCACGATAAACGTTGCAAAACCAGGATGAACAATGCACAACGTTGGCCACACAGTGCTAGCGGACCTAATTACTATTTGACCTAGATATGCAAATCGACTGGCTTTTTCTTAAAGTTCACACCTTGTATGTAATCCGGTTTGTGACACTTGTCGTCCCCTACGACTTACACACTGCAAGGGCGCGCTAAAAGACCGCTTTTTCTAGACGAACAAAAAAACTGAAAGGTGCGACAGAAGTGTTTGCTTTGGTTTATGGGTTTAACATCCGAAAGTGACTTCGGCTATGATGGACGCCGTAGTGAAGGGCTGTGGATAATTTCGGCCGCCTGGTGTTCTTTAACTTGTACTGATATCGCACAGTACACGGGCTTCTAGAATTTCGCCACTATCGAAATGCAACCCAAACGATTAGCAATAATTTTTAAATTGACAACAAATTGCGCTAACACTTGAGACATACACAGGAGACCATGTTGACTGGACAGGCGCAAATTTATAATTGATTTTAATGCCTTAAAAGTAAAAGCCTATATGGGTCATGATAGAAAAAATCACTTTCCGAAAAGAGCGATACAAGTCAGGCCAGTGATAGCACGATACTTCGCTCCTTTTACCTTGACGCCATTAACGACCGAGCTCCTCTTGCACGCAACTGAGCCGTGCAGCGCAGGGATAGCGTTTCCTGTTTCCCACGCAGACAAGAACACTGTTTCTTCTTTCACGATCACAATAATTGTGTGAAAGACCACCGTACGAAAGACCAGCCGTACGAACGTGCCTGCGTTTGGAAGGAACACGATGGACCAGAATTGTGGTATCTGTTGTTTCTATCAGATTTCATCTCATCGGAATGATTCTTCATCTTCAAGAACTTGATGACCAGATCGAATTAGAGTGGTATTATCTGTTGGAGGCATTCTTAAAGTAGCCTTGCTTTCTAGATAGCTTCTAGCAATTTGTGGTCTAATAATTGGTTTTTGGTGGAAAGGAAATGGCGCAGTATCTGTCTCATATATCGTTGGACACCTGAACCGCGCCGTAAGGGAAGGGATAAAGGAGAGAGTGAAAGAATAAAGGAAAAGAGGTGCCGTAGTGGAGGGCTCCGGAATAATTTTGACCACCTGGGGATCTTTAACGGGCACTGACATCGCACAGCACACGGGCGCCTTAGCGTTTTTCCTCCATAAAAACGCTTGGGTTTGGGAGAATTTCTATACCGCTTGCTCAAGGCATTGTAAGCATGTCATGTGGGACATCAAACATTATATCACTGTAATAAATACAATGTTAAAGAAAAATTGGAGAGTATACGTAATCTCCGCCTTAAAGTTTATGGTTTATGGGTGTTTAACGTCCCAAAGCGACTCAGGCTATGAGGGACGCCGTAGTGGAGGGCTGTTGATAATTTCGACCACCTAAGGTCCTTTAACGTGCACTGACGTCGCACAGTACACGGGCCTCTAGAATTTCGCCTCCATCGAAATTCGACCGATGCGGCCGGGATCGAACCGGCGTCTTTCGGGCCAGCAGCCGAGCGCCATAACCACTCAGCCACCGCGGCGGCTAAACTCCGCCTTAAGGGCATGACGCGATAGCTTTGATGTGTTAATGCCCATATATGCAGAATTAGTGATTCTCTACTTAACATTCGTAAATGCGGTCAAGCGATGCGCCCCTGCGATGGCAGCTGCTGCCACCGGTGGGGCTTGCGCCACCCAGGTTGCTCTTCGCGGGCAACCTCTCGCAACCAGTCATTAATTTAACTGCAACCTGCCACTGCTCAGTTGCTCATAATCTGGGGGGGTGGGGGGTGGGGGGGAGTTATGACGACGCCGCAAGGCTACATGACCTATGTGGCCCATCTGCTTCCTAGGTTGCTTGTAGGGGTTTTTTTCGTGGATTTTTCGCTAACTGTCAACGACGCTGATGACGCCCACAGCGGCGCAGGATTTTCTGCGACACGGACTCCTTAACGCTATCGCGTTAAGAAATAAGCGTGTGTGTTCTAGCAGTAGCTTGTCTGACTATCTCAGCTAGCAGCGAGGGGTTCAGTTTCGGACTAATTACCACAACGCATTTTTCGTTTACTTTATATACCTGCATGTCCCAATTGCGGTTACGACCTTCTAATCACCAGTTTTGTTTAATCGTTATTTTTTTCAAGTCTGCCGCTGGCAACAATGCTGACGGCGGATTTTCGGCATAACGGAAGCCTTACGCTGTTGCTTAAAACAACGCTGCACCAGGCGTGTAAGCTCAGCGGAGCTCAATGACAGAGCCGGGAGCGACGCAGCCACTCACGCCAGGTACCGCTTCAGTCTCCACCTCGATGCCTTGCGCCGGTGGACTATCGCAGTGCACAGACTAGAAGGTGCGCCGCTCCCCGTGACACGGTCCTGGAACGTCTCGGCGGCTGGCCGGATCGCCGTAACCACGATGTCAACAGGCTGCGTGACCGCACCGCAACAATGCTCGCGCTGAGTTCTCATGTTTCTGGTCAGGTACACACGCTTGGACCTAAAAGACGGCGACATCACACGCGCCTGCGCGCACTCTTCTTCTTTCTCTCTTTCTTTCTTTCTTTCTTTCTTTCTTTCTTTCTTTCTTTCTTTCTTTCTTTCTTTCTTTCTTTCTTTCTTTCTTTCTTTCTTTCTTTCTTTCTTTCTTTCTTTTTCCTTTCCTTCTTTCTTTCTTTCTTTCTTTCTTTTCCTTTCTTCCTTTCTTTCTTTCGTTATTTATTTCTCTCTCTCCCTCCCTCCCTCTTTCTTCCTTTCTTTCTTTGTTTGTTTCTTTCATTCATTCATTCACTCATTCATTCATTCATTCATTCATTCATTCATTCATTCATTCATTCATTCATTCATTCTTTCTTTCTTTCTTTCTTCCTTTCTTCCTTCCTTCCTTACTTTCTTCCTTCCCTTCCTTCTTTCTTTCCTTCCTTCCTTCTTTTTTATTTTTCTTTCCTTCTTTATTTCTTTTTGGTTGGAGTATGCTCCTTCTTAATGCTGGGTTGAAGGAAATTTCCCTACACAATAGACTAGTCGGAAGCAAAAGTAGGTTTTGGCGTGGAATTACTCCAGACTAAACCCCCTAGGGCCACCCAGCGACGATTGAACCTTGCTTACCTGATCGACCGCTAGCAGCCCCGCCGCCTATTGCGTCTGTGCACGCGCTCGTATTGTTCATACTTTTCCCATCCGCCCACAATGCTGCCGTGTGCCCAGATTTCCCCATGTGCCGAGTGGCCTCGAGTCTGCCTAACCTTCCGTCAGTCTTTATGCTTTCTTTTCTGCTCACTCTATTGCGCCAGCGCGAGGAAAAAGATTTGCGGCCACCTCACTGTGTCCTTGTTCTTTTTGTTTTTGCTCTCGGATTCTTCACACAACTCAGCGGCACCGTCGTACTTCCTTTATATAAGTAAACACCGCCCTTCACAACAATAGTTGCACAATAATTTCTTACGTTGCATAATACCAAGCTACGCGACTGGGGTACAAGTGCCGCACGTGCTTGATTGGAAATCTCCACGGCAGGACTTTCCTTCTTACAAAACGGAAAGGCGCACTGTCCATATGAGCTGAGCCCGCTGTAACACGTAAGCCCCCAGGAACCAAAGAGGAAAGTGGCTTAAATCATCGTAAAAGCACGGTGGGCTTTGAAATGCAATTACTTGCTCAAGCAGAGCTGACTCGAGAAGAGCGCGAAGTATACCCCAGGGGCTGGCGTTTCCGATGAGAACATTCTCGTAAAAATTAACATTGCGCTGAGCAGAAGTGTTAGCATAACTATTTTACGTGCATGAACGCAAGTGACGAACGGTACAGGCTAGAAGAGAACCTTATTAGTGTGCACTGAGAGACGCCACCTGAAAGCGTTAATTGTCTCTGTGCTATATCGAAAGGAAAGTAGGCTTAATCCGCTATAATTGCTTTCTGGGTAGCACGTCTCTGAGAATGTGTTGTCGGCTGTTATACTATAAAGTGGTGCTCCGATTAATAGTGGATTCGGATTGTAGCGGTCCAACATCAAGAGTCAAACCCGTGCATATTGCACGCCGTAATATCATGCGGTTCACATAGTTTGGCTCTACTGTGTGTGGTTTTGTTATCAGTTGCATAACCTTTATCTAAAGGATCTGATGCTGATGCGATCGCCATGAAAAAAATTAAACAAGATACAAATCAGTGTTGAGCCTTCCTGCACTAAAACAAGATGCTTGATTGTTTTCTTCAATTGGTGAACATTGTGCTTTGCTTTGTGCGTTTCTTTGATCAGCACTTGCGTGGACACGCTTCATGTTCTGTAGTGTTTTTCATATGCTCGCATTTCTAAGCATTTCTGCAGCTTGAAATTTTGAATGTTTTGAACCACGTATGAAGCACACTTTTCATAAGGAATGTTAAAGGTCCATTCAACTCCTGTGCACAGCTTCTCTCCTGACGCTGACATTTACTAAGTAAATGAGGAGAGGGGGGGGGGGGGGGGGAGGTGGATGCTTTTACCATTCTGCCCCCGATCTACCCAACTTTTAACTCAAAGTCCGGATCTACGTTCAGAAAATACAAATACATTTTGCGATTCGCGCATGCGTTGCATGTAGCTATGACCGCTTGACGAAGAGCACGTCTGTCTCCCTGCTGCGCGTCATCTGCTAAGATGCCCCACTAAACGTAATCCAAAGGCCTAGCTTACTTTGTGGCCTTGTTTGAAGCACTTACCTATTCCCACCAGCTGAAGATTCGTCGGTTGTCTGTTGCGCAAGACAATAGTTTGAGCTGAAAGGTGTGTTAGCGTAACTATGCCTAACTGCAAACTCGCACACTTTAATAAAGTTGAGGTACGCCTCGCATCTGGTAAAGGAATATTCTCCAGTAAGAATTTTTTTACTGCGTCTGGATACCCGGGCACGCAGGCAATAAGGGGAATGAGAAGGCGGACGGCCTCGCTCGCGAGTTGAGTTTCCGAGCGGGGCAACCGGACAACTTCTACACCCAGGCCTGCGACGGGGGGCACGCGGAGCACCTGGGCCTATACAGGGGCATGAGATATAGGTACCCACCGCCACACGGGGCGCTAACAAAGGAGCAGGCGACCGCGTGGCGCAGGCTGCAGACGGGTGTTTTTCCCAACCTACACCTACTGAACAAGATGTTTCCAACACAGTACAGAGCCACATGCCCTTGGTGCGGGGCGGTGCCGACACTCTACCACATCACGTGGGAGTGTGAGCGAAACAGAACATTCCACCAACACGAACACCCGAGTGCGGAACAATGGGAGAACCGGCTCGTCAGCAGCGAGCTCACAGTCCAAAGGACCCTGGTGCAGCACGCTTGTGAGGCAGCGCGGCTCTGCGGAGCCCTGGAATAGGGGCCCGACCTTGCGAGGACAGGACCCGGGACCGCCTGAGTCGAGTACGACGCGGGTCCTGCAGCCGCGAATTCCTTAAAAGATCCAATAAAGTTTGCTTACCTTACCTTACCTTACTGCGTCTTGTGGAAGTTATCTATAGTCGAAATTTGAATTTCATCATCTTTGCGCCTTTCTCTCTACTCTTGTCCCATTTTGTCATATCGCCGTAAACTTGCTCGCTTAACCCTTTTCCATAAGCTTTATCACCACCCATCCCTTCGCCGTGATTTGTTTCAGTCACCTGATGCTCTCTTTCCACGCCGTGATCATTCTTTCAAAGTTAAACGCGTAAACTGTCATTCATCGTCTTATGCCAATTCATTTATTCCCCGTACTATCACTGAATGGAATAGTTTGCCATCAGTCATCGCCACAGAAACTGACAATAAAAAATTCCAAGAGCTTCTTCGTTGTGACGGAAATGTGTAAATGTTTGCTGTTTTTGTTAGTGTTCAATTTTTCTTTGTGTGATGCCTTATGTTTTAATTAGCGTTTTTACACTTACTTGTTGAAATGTATCGCGATTACTTATGATTGTACCCCCCCCCCCCCCTATGTAATACCCTCTTCTGGAGGGCCTTTAGGGGTAACTTGAATAAATAATAAATAAATAAATAAATAAATAAATAAATAAATAAATAAATAAATAAATTTTGCACGCTCAAAGGCCGCCGTTTCTCCACCGACCCCACCAACACGGCACCACCACCGGGCTGCCGACGCGCGCGGGTATTCTCCGGGCAACGGAGCTTCCTGATACACCAGTGCGACACGGCTGACTAGCTGCGGCCTAGGTAGCTGCGTACCGTGCGGAAGAATCTGACCAATAGCCGTTTCTTAACCGACGTACGCAGACGCGTGACACGGAGGTAAGCGCGAGTTCAAAAATTCGCGGAAAGGGCTCGCCAACTTTCCAGGGCCATCATGTGGGCGTACTTTGCTGCGTGTAGAAGTCAGAGCTGTACGTAATGCGTTACAAGCAATCGATTACTTGTAATCAGTCACATTTTCTTGCATTTTTTTTAATTAATCGATTGCTTTTTTTCAAACTGTAACATTCCGGGAAATTGATTTTTTTTTCTTTGTAATTGGTTACTGGTAATCAGTTACTTTTTTCCACAAACAATTTGTAAGCAACGGTGCAGCTTTGAGATCCTCAATATGACGGCAAACACTGGAGCTAGTGGGATAATTCCTTGTAACAGCGACAACGGACCGGCTGCGGAGAAACGTCGTGCGCGATGGTGTCCGGGTCACGGCCGTCTTCTACGACAGATCTCGTCCCGAGAAATATCCCGCGACCGCTCTGTGGGCACACCCCCGTCCTACAAGATGGCGCCGCTACTTGCATCCCACTGGACCCAGCTCGGTGGCTTTCACACGAAGGACGGTGCAACAACGGAGCATGACGCTTCATAGACGACTGGGACAGCAGCATCGAGTCATTGCGCATATACGACCTGGAGCGCAACGGGTTCATACGTTACAAAACCGCTCTTCCCTCCGGCGCATATATTGAGAGAGTGTTCAGTATAGCTGCTGATCTTTTCACGCAGAAATGTGGGAAAATTGGTGACGACAGCTTCGAAAAAGAATCGGTCTTGAAAATTAACGAGTAACAAAATATCAAGCAAAGCGCAGTAGGTCGTTGTATTCCGAATAAATTTGTGCTATGGCAATAAAAGTTGGCAGGAAAATAACGCAATAGTAATCGATTATTTTTCTTTAATTGTTCAGTTACTTTTCTGTGGTTGTAATTGGCCACCATAATTAGTTACATTTGAGGTACAGTAATTGTAACTGTAATCGGTTACTTATTTTCCGTAACGTGTACAAGCCTGGCAGAAGTGTATTATTGGCTTGATATGTTCATGACAACCAAACCTAGCCACTGAGTTTGCAGACTATACCCAAAAAGTGTTTTAGGACCGCGTTAAGCTCACGGTCTATCCGTTTGGGATTGGGCAAGGCCTCACTGGATAGTGGAAGTTGGTTAGGCTTAGATATCATTTACCGCCTTTGCCAAAAGTAACCGAACAGCCGCGATGGCAGCGGGAGCGATTTCCACCGATTTCGGCGGAACAGTCCGGACTGCCTTATGGCGTAGCCTTACCTCGACGACTCCTCCAAATCGAATAGTAAAACGACCGGGCACTGCTCCCGATCTGCCTACTGAAATGGCCTTTCGCCAGAAAGTCCTGAAAATCTTACTCCGGATGTGCTCCGAACCTGTATTCGGACACCACAATGCTAGTATGCTCACGAGCGTCACTGCACGCCTATCCAGCGCTTTAATTTCTTCACTTCAGACTAGCCAACATGAAACCACTTCTCGTTAACCTGGCCGCCTTCCTTTTTCTCTCTCTCCTGCATTTTTCGCAGACTTGCAGAATGCATGCTGAACGCCGCTGAACGATCGCTCTTAGCGAATGCCATGAAACGTAGCCTCTTCTCCCAATACGGTAAGACTAGCACTATAGTAAAGAGAGGGCTGGAAGATGGACTTTTTGACACCACAAAGTGAATAAGGGAGCGTGCTTAGCCCACGTAATAGACAAGATGACTTGTCTTCATCTGGGCAAGCCGTATAGACGAGACGAAGACAAGTCCTCTTATCTATTACATGGGCTATGCACCCTATGGCTCCCCCCTCCCGTATTCAATTTGTGGTGTCAAGGCTAGCACTAGTATCCGTACCCTGTCACCCCTCTTCATACGCATGAAACGTCCGGATGAGCAATAATTATGAAAATCCCTTGGATCTATTGCTTATTAATGTCCGTAAGAACTCTGGCATGCACCAATCAGCGGTAGTATATGCTATATATGGCATCAAATTTGTAAGCCTCGGTAGCTTTGGTTGTGTAGAGAAAGCAGTGGAAGGCAGACAAAACCGACATATGCCGCCTTGTAATATGAAATGTTGCAACTGTAATGGTGCTTACAGTGCGCATTAAAAACCCAGAAATTCTCTGGGCCTTGGCGAAGAAAGTGCTACTGCAGCTAAATATCTCAGCGTAATAGTCACATATTCCTGGAGACCTGCACTCCTGATCCGCCTCAGCATAGTCCGTGCGGCATCGTAGGATTCTCCCATATAAGCTAATGAGGACGCGCTTTAGTTTAGTCTACAACACTTTGATACGTAAGCCAGTAGGGTGAATACGAGGCGAACCCTAGAATGCAAAGGCCGATGATCCTGAGGACATGTCGACACTCATAGATATATATTCACTTGAGAGACAAGGACCTACAAAAATGTCAGTGCTCCCTTTTGTCATGTTGTCAAAAGCAGGTATAATGAGAACCGACGAAAGAGCTCGAGCCAATGTCTTTAGCCTTTATCGTGCTTCATATCCACATGACTGCACAGAACCATTTGCCGACATGTCGTTTGCGTTGCGAGGCGGCAGCAATACTGCTGCTCCCCTCTGTCGGCGACACGTGGAAAGAGCCTGCATCAAACACGTGGCGCGAATCACGAATAGATTCCGTGCGTATCCTATGGGGAGTGTATTTGCCAAAATGGCATGTTTAGCCCGATAATTATGATGTATATAGTACTTTGAACGCCGCGTAAATACTAGTTCTGTGTCTGATTATCAGTTGGTTCTTTATTAAAACAGGCAATTTGGGCAAAAAAGCAAAAATAAAACGTTGTAATCTTGAAAGTTGTCTCAGGAGGAGTTGCGCCTACCCCGTGCCTCAAACGTAGGCTAATTTTTGAACGGTGACTGGCAAATACAGCTCAATTGCATGTAATGTATCACTTGAAAACTGATACAGACGATCCAGCCTTGAAAGTTAACGCTGCTAGTGCCACATTAGGTCAATGGTCTTGTCGATGAACTGTCAAATATGTGCTTTTACCTTTTTCACGACACTACACTTTCATTTCGACCACCACCAGTGTTTTCCCACTCTGCTGTAGGGATGTTATGAAAACTGCTCAGTGTTTTGATTTCATGCATACACAAGGAACAGCACAAGGGAGGGTGTCCCTTATGAAACTTTTATGCACTTATTTCGTTACGGACTTGTAAGCAGCCAGCGATGATGTAGCGTGTATGACATGTCCACTCTGAATCTTCGCCTCTTATCGGCCTCTCGGCGCAAGTATCTGGTTTTTATTTCATTTGCTTTGTAATTGCGTCACGCTTTCCAGGTGAGCTTCGTCTGGCGCATGAAAGGAACGAGGACGCTAGCGTTGGTACAAACATATTTATAGACATTTTATTCACGCAGCGATCCAACCGGGCGCTCAGAAACCTTCGCACTCGAAGAGAGGCACGCGGATGCTACGAGCACGTGCGAGGGAGGCTACGAACTTGTGTTCGAACCCAACAGAGAACGCATCACAAAGGAAAACACTTTGTGCATTCCAAAAATATAAAAAAAAACTGCGACGTTTTCAAGGAGTCTCTCTTTGGTCATCTTCTGAGGGTATTATGCAATCATAGGCGTACAAAATTGACCTCTGGTACGGTGTCTCTTGTATAAACCCTTGATTTTCTTCCTGTGCTTCACTTCGTGCGAAATTAGAGCCAGTTTTTAGCAACGCCGTTGTTGTTAGTGTCGTATTAATTGCAAGCTAACTGTCACATGAGCAACTGTCCTTTTGATAACCCTCTACGTCCTGCATACCAGTCGAAAAGGGCGGCGGGGGTATTGGGGAGTATCTGTTGCTGCAGCAATTGTTTCGACGGACATGGTTGCTGCGACGCGCCGTTTCTTTGCGTTTTCTTGCACATCTAGCTCTTTCAACTCCCTTGTGTGTGCACGCGGCAGTGATAGCGGCCCAGTTGGAGATAGTAATTTTTTCTCGGTGTGATGTGCACGGACTGACGAATAAAAATCTGCTAAGAAAAAAAAGTGAAAATGTAGTCTTTAAATGAATTCTTGCAAAAACAAAAACTACAACTTTTTAGCGAGGATATCCAATTAAGTATGAAGCATAAATACTGAAGCAGCCACCGTAAGAAGTCGTCGCAAACAAGTATGCTGGCGATTGCAAAGCGAATACCATAGAAGTATCACATATATGACGCAGATCGCCTTTCGAAAAGTTGCATGGCAAGCCGGCACTAAAAAGAAATTATGTGCATGTTGCACATAGCTTCATAGGGTACTCACGACTATATATGTATAAAAATATACACAGAAAAGACGCCGCTAGTGATGGCAATCGACAGCAGTTCGAAGAAAAGCGGCGCGCGCATTGAAATGGTTCCTCCAGGCTAGCATCTTACTGAACACATACTAGTACCTGCTGCAGCGTTATGTGTTTGTCGTACCTCTGAACCGCTATAAGCTCTAGGTTTGGAGGCGACTTTGACCAGTGAAGACGTGTGATGTCTGCAGTGCTCTGTGTCACCAGGGACGAACTACTTCATAGCACAACAGCGCACACGCACCAGCTTTATCCTTCACTCAGTGCCTCACTGCGGAAACTACACCAACTCCCGTAGTTTCTTAATGTATCTCCGCAAACCCTTCCAGCTATACTGGTTGCCTACTGCATCACAGAAGAGCACAACACAACAAACCCGAACTCTACTACGTCTTAAAAGGGTACAGACAACGTTTTTGGTTGTCCGTTCTTTTCCTTTTAAAGACGCCTATGGGACTACTAATCATGAGAATAAACTCAAAACTCAACACCTCAATACCAATACCAATACCAAGCTCAAACTCAATAAGCTCAATCCCGGCAGTTCCGGTCTCGGTGGGCGCCGACACTGAAGTGCACTTTGACGTCACAGTCGAACGGCCAACCTGGACCACCGCATTCCTGATGTCGTCAGCGTCGCCGGCAAGCACTCATTGTTCCTGTGAACAACCACTGGGTTCTGTGACGTCACACTAATTAGAGAAAATGCACCTTGACGTCCCTCGATACGGGTGGAAATGCGGGACTGCTCCTGGGACAACATTCAAAATAATTATGTTCCACTCAACGCCTACGACAGAAACTGCTAGAAGTGCTCTCCTTACACCCATGAAACAAATCATATCGCTAATACATGGCTTGCACGTGACGTCACGTCCGCCTGCGCCGACGCGTCGGAACCATGCTGGAGCACCGGGTGCGCCGCCGCCGCTGCTAAGTATACCTTGCGATGGCTGATCGTGCAGTGCTGGCAGCGTTCCTGTTTGTCGTTGCGTTTTTATACGGTTGTCACCGCTTATTGTGAGCAATGCCGCCTGATTGTCTGCGTTCAACGAGGCATATTACGCGGTACAGATCGGGTCGGCGCGTTCGCGACACCAAGAAAAGGTAAAAACTGTGCGACGATGTGGACCCGTACACGTTGCGACCAGGTGCGAATACGACGAAGGATGTAAGGGCCTTCTCCGAGGATTCTCGCGGAGACATTGTGAACTACTTGGTGTATTCTTCAAGATTCGTGACTCTGAAAGAGAGGAAAGCCTATAAATCGCTTGAATCCCTCCACTATTTCACGAGCGGCTCGGTGAAAACTCTGTCGGCGAAGCGGCTGCTGGGAGAAAAGGTGCGGCTATTGGGAGAGGTATGCTGGAGCCTTAATTCGTGTTTGGCCTTGAATTTTCTGTAGAACATTCAGAGGCATTTTCTGATTAGCCGGTGGTGCATACAAGAGACGCGCAACATTGAAGCGCCATGCACAGAAATCAACTGAACCATTTTAAAATTAAAAGGATCACAGAAGCAGTGTTCATGTGCTGTGCATCGGGTCTCATAAGCTTTAAAAAACAAGATAGACTTTGGCACGAGTGTTTAATAGCTGAAATAATGCACGATGTGTGTGCTTGCCGCGCTTTTTGCTCCTATACCTCTGCAGTGTGTACAGTACGTATATTTTTATCAGACCATTTACATTTTTCCTCGATTTGCTTTGCAGTTGAACCACCGAAAACGGCTGGGAGAACAGCCACTGAAAGTGTGGATTCTGTCTAAAGTCAATGTATCCGTGCTGACTGCACATTGTACCGGTATGGGCGATGTGGGAGAAGCTTTTCCTCATGTGTGTACCTGTTTGTTTGCTGTCGACACAGGTGTAAGGATGAGAAACTCAGTTGCATGCGCTCAGAAAGACATCATCTGGCTCCCTACCTACGTGGAAAAAGTCCAGCTCAAAAGACTGAAGGAGACTTATTTTTCGTCTGCCGCAGAGAAAAAAAACTACAGCTTGGCGGCAGGATTGAGAGCGCCCCTACAAACAAAATGACAAGACAGAGACTGAATGTTCCATCAGCCTCACAAGCAGAGATGGAACGCGCTTGTGCAGCGTCTTCACAAGAAGTGTTGTGCTGCAATTTTTTCTGAACTGCCCAGCCATTCTGCTTCCTTCAAAAAGCCAGTGCCCAAAAAGCCAGCACACCTTCGGAATTTGTACGTGGAATATGCTAACAGAAAAGGACCAATGCCAATCAGAAACTTAGCTGTGTTAATGTGCTTATATCGTGACTATATCGCGCTTCGCGCTGAATACGATAATGGCCGCCCTATTTCTATTCTAAAGCAGTCTATTACGACTGCAGCGTTAACGCTAAATGAATAAAAAAAGCCCGTGGCATGGTCTCCGGCAGCGAGACTCGTTCTGGCCATGATACGAAAGACTTAAGCCGACTGTCTGCAATATGCACTACTTATCAAAAATTCGACACACTGTGGCCTCTGAAATTCCAAACCTGAATCCAAGATCAGTGTATATTGCAAATTCATCTGAAGCTTCATTAAAAAACAACAAACTCTTGGAACCTAGTTAGGCTGTTTTTGGCACCGTGACGAAGGGGTCCCCCGGACCCGATGCAAAGAGACCGCCTCCTCGAACGGACGCGAGGTCGAGTTAAGGGTCTAACGGACGCGATCTTGTTGCGAGCGCAGTCCGCCGTCGGTCTAAGTGCTTCGCAGTCTCTGCGCCGAGAAAAACCGGGCCGCTCCAGTTGGGGCACGTTTGGCACAGAGCACTCCGAGATTTCAAATATACCATATAGAATGTAAAAGTTTGCCATCGCAGTGCAGTAGGGGACCCTTGCATTGCTCTTGCTGAATGCCGCTTCAGGCCATTGTAGTTTGTCGATCTGAGTACGCAGTGCACACAAGTTGTCATTAAGTGTAGTTCTCTGTTCTTCCGAGGCTGCAATGTCTCTCATCGTCAAATCTGCCTGCACAGCAACTCCTGAAATTAACAATGCAAACGTGAGGAATGAAAGCAGTGGTTCACCAGCATACAGACATCATAGCGGTAATGTAAGCAAAAAGAACAAAGATCTTAAAATCAACGAGATCTACCTTTCAGACTTAAAATGAGTCTGTGGAGAGGCTGACCGGATTCATTTTTGACAGTGTTGACTTCAGATTCAGCTCGTGACAGTGACTGGTTGTTTTCAGCAAATTTGCCCTCGTTGTCATCGCCGTCTCAGCGGTTCTCTGATGGCGTGGTGGCGACCCCGAAAGTTTCTTTGCTGCCCGTTCGTAACGCGCAGTGCCTCCGTGCTTCGAGCTATATCCCAGCAAAAGGATTGGGGCCGAATCCGAGTTCCTTTCGTCCCAGGGCTTGGACGGTTTCCCCACAAATGCAAGCAAATGCTATTCTAGCGCAGTGTAAAGTGCGCCTTATGTAATAATAGCGAAGGCTTACCAGTTACAAAGTGGGTGCCGTACACATGGATGGTTGGAAGATGACCCCTTAACTTAGCGCACTTGATACACGCAAGCCACAGGCTGCGCCGCTTCGCGCTGAGTGTTCTCGCTCATTCGCATTGAACCTCGACGACATTCGGAAGGCGAAAAAGCTTCGTGTTTGCCGACTTCTTCCTCGAACTGGTTTTACTGCGATTGATGAATCCAACAACAGCGCAAATAGCCATTACAAAAGAGTTCGATCACATGATTGACAGCTATGGCGCTCCGCCGGTCCGCGGTGCGGTGCTCCAAAATGCCGGCAAAAAAAATCGCGTTTGCGGAAGTGACGTCAGTGTAAGCTGTGTATTTGCGTTCGAAATTCTGCGTCTGTACCCCTTTAAGCGTCACCAGCATGGAGCGTTTTTCGAGCGCGGCGGTGCCGCTGAATTGCGCGATGAAGGGCGCTTTTCGCGCTCGTTTCTTGCGCCCGTGATGGTGCAATTTCGGCGGCGCAGCCGCGTGCGTATCACGCGCTGCGAGTTTTCACGCGCAAAAATCACCCCGTGCGGGCTAGGCTTTACCCGAACAACACGCCTTCGCGGAAGCTTGCTCTAGTTCCAGCCAATGAGCAGAAGAATTCACAATGTAATAAACAGTAATGATGGTTAGTAAGTAATCGGTAAGAACCTTGGAGATCAAATCTTGGCGATCGAAGCTTTTGCTGTCGTGGTGGGTGAGTTCACTCGTGCCGCCCATTATAAACCCGTCTGGCGTATGGAAAGCTCCGTGCATAAATATACTATTTAGCTGACGCGGTCCCTAGCTTCTACACCGCTGCGCGGTTTTATTGGGACGGAGTATGGACTAGTTTCCAAGAGCATATGCATGGCATACCGGCTGCATTATGTACTGCGTCAAAACAACACGACCGCCTTAACTGCTCCAGTTTTTCGTTGAATCATGGCAAAATGCTCAGCGACTACATTGGCTACTGATTGTAGGATGAAAAGTTTTTGACGTAAGCATTAGCTGTGCCAGTCTTCCCCTGCGCCTTTCACCGCCGACTAACTGTGAGCTCAAAAGAGGTTTGTTGCAAAGAGGAATTTTTCTCGGTCGTGAGAAGCCAGTCCGCCATGTTTACGTACTTTATTCGTCTTTTGAAGGCGGGAGCTCCGCGGCATAGAGGGTTCGCCAAGGGCAAGTTTCCACTCACTCTCTCTCTCTCTGCCTCCTCTAAACAACACCCGGTGCACCCGAATGTCCGCGGCGAGAAAGAAGGGGGTCCATCCTGGAGCCCTTTATTAACCGCATCATTGCACCGGACGGGTGGCCATGAGACGAGTCGTAAACAACTAGCGAGACGAGAGCAGGCCCCCGGTTACGTCAGACGTGCAGCGCTGCCGACAACCCCCGAGGCATAGACAGGTCTTGAAGGGGCGCTTGCCAGCTGCTTCGCTGGAGCGACAGCGCAAGTACGTCGACCGTCGGGAAACCCTGCATAGAGGAGGGCTCGTAATCGCGTTTGGCTGCATACTCCCGAGTCAGCGGTTGCTGCCTGCACTGGCCGGGTCTTCGCTGCCTCGCACGTGCTTCGCATCCTGGAATACGCATAGAGTGGTGGTGAAGGCGTCTGCACGGTTGCCTTTTTAGCGTAAGAACTGCGTTGCAAGGTGCGGTGCGCTGTTTGGAAAGCCAGTGGCAGAAGGCACCGATTTTGAAAACATGCGATTAGGCAAAAAAGGCAAGTCTTGTGCTCCCATCTACCGGTGTTTCCTGGCAATTTGCCATCATGACCTCTCCCAGCAGTGATGTGTTTGTTTCATTTTGTCCCGATTTCCTTCCGTCTAGTCGTATCAATTTTCCAGCCACAACTGCTTCGTATTAGTCCTATCGTACTACCTACACAGTACTGAAGGCGCAAAGATGGAAGTTTAATCGCTCTGTACCTTTGGTTCATTTTTCCTCATCTCTGTGCTTGCGTATTACGAGTTGAACCTTGGGGCTGCGCAAAAAAGAGTGCACTGTATATCAGTGATTTTCCTCCTGCATAGAGAGTTGCACGCATACTTACTTTTTGTCTCCTGGTTATATTGTTGGTGCATTTTGTCCCTCATTGCAACTTTTTATACTTCTTTTTTTCTCTCTAGCGTTTCTTGTTGTACGCCACGTTCTCTTAAGAGCTAATGATGGTTGCATTTTTTTAGGAATGTATTGCAGACTCGCTATGTTACAACTACAGTGAGAGCGAAATAAAATGTAAATTCTCGCAACCCAGAAAATAAAAAACATAGTTTGCCTCTCATAAAAAACTACGTTATGTGTCACATTTTCATGATTGCATGACCAAATGACCGCTGCCAGCTCACGCTTGCGCTGACTGCGCGCTGCACAGAGCTTGTGCTGCTGAACCTCGTGTGCATCGGGACGGCGGTGTTGTGGCATCACCTCCGGCGCTGCCAGGACATCCGGCTGCCGCCAGATCCCGAATACGATTACATCGTCGGTATGGCTGAGCACCCTATTCAAAAACACCTACCACTCTGGGCATCCAGATGAGAAAAAAAAGGCAAAACGCTGGTCCGATACCAAATTTTTGCTAAAGACCACACGTACAAACCCACTAAGCGAAGCTTAACAAGAAAACGTTGTCGCTCCTTTCTCTCGGCTTCTGTTTTTCTTTTTTTTTTTGCTGAACAACTGTTTTTGTCTTTTGACAGTGCTTCATTTTTCAACTGAATGTGCACAACCTGGAATTCCGCGTATGACACAAAATACCAAGTTAGACACCTTGCGTGACGTGCAGACAGACATTGCAGTAATGATATATCATTTAAAGAATGGGAGTAAATTATTTTTGATTAATAATTAATGCAATGAATAAAATTTTCTTGCCGTTAAATTAGAAGGCATTTATTTGCTCTAAACAGCCGGTGTTACGAGAAAGTCATCCTTCACTGTTGCAATTTTGTTACTGAGCTTGACATCAATGCGCCAAACGTCATAAGCCTGATATGTGTATTGAGTATCCAATTAGTAGCGATATTGTTAAGGCGTTGAAATATTTCAACGCAATCTTTGAGACACAGATGTATATAATCTATACCGGCGCTTACAAAAATGGTTGTTAAATTTCTGATATCGTACCGATATTGGGCGCTAGCACCAACACTGGAGCGAACGGCCCTAGCGCGGATCTCGCGCCGCAAGAGGGATCACGGGACCCCTCTTGCTGCGGGAGGAGAGGGGGCCCCAAAAAATTTCTGCGTTTTAAAAACAGCTAGTATTATCCCTAGAAATCTGGGGACCACACAGCTAGATCACTCGGTGAGGGCCTTCGTTTCCGAAAAAAAAAAATGATTTAATGACTCAGATGCGCTGCGAACAGGACCACAAAACTAAAAATGCGAAAGCTGAACGGCCTAAGACGCAATGCAAAGCAGGAGAGCGGCATACGTGAGCTCCTTCCATAGTCACGTGGGCGCGGCCAATAGATGGCGCCACGCTATGTCCTCGCGGCCAAAAATCATTGTTAGTCTTCAGAAATCATTCACAATGGCAGCATCTGCTGGGTTCTTGCATCAGATTGACATTATCAAATCTTGATGAGTTTTTGCATTACGTTTTTTGCATGAGACTGACATCATAATCATCATCTGTATCAGGCTGTCATAAATTCTTAATTTTTGCATTGCCTTTTTGGCATCAGTCTAATGTCAGAAATTCTTTATGAGTGTTTGCATTAACTTTTGTAATGAAAAAACTTAACTTTTTAGCTCAAGTCTTGATGTATAAAGATGTGAGAACGCTACCTTCTCTTTGGGAGTCTTTTTATTGAGGCTATATAAGCAATGAGTCCAGGTGAGCGTGTCGATGTAGCATGTGTTTCCACAGCCTTTTAGTGCCCTATTCTCGATGTTGTTACCTGCTCCTTGCATATGGTAGAAGGAAGCTGTTTGCTCTAATTATTGGTGGGTATAGTTCTTGAGTGTTTCACGTTTCAGCGAAAGTTTCAGATATAATTGTTTAGTAGATGCTCACGTTGCCTTTAAGACAGCATTGCCATAGCGTTTACGTGTGGTGTGAAAGACAGAAAATGACATTCAGAACATCAGTTTTTATTTTTTGCCAAAACACTTGCTTAAATGCTATAAACCATGTTGGAATGCGTCATGAATCTAACATGTCACAAATTAATGAGAATATGAACACCAAAAACCACATCACTTATTAATCCAAATTTCGGTAGCCAGTTTTAACCAGCAAGGCATTAGAAAGCCAGCTCATAAGTGATTAGAAATACCTAATGAGCGTGATGTCTGATATCACTTACTTTAAACAAAAACTCATCGCATAATTTTGCAAGGAAGGGAATTTTTAAACGCCGATCTGTACGACCAGGACTACGAACCTGAACGCGGTGCCTGAGCAGCAAAATATTTGCTAAGTAATTTCATTGTTTTTCAGGAGTGAATGCCTTATCTTTTGATACCAGTTTTTTAAATAATTATTTACTTCATTATTTAAATTAAAATTATTTGCTTTCGTGAGCAAGTAGGTAACCATAAAGCTTAGCTGCTTTTGATAAGTAATTTTAGTTAGGTTGTAAAATAAATTTTGCAATTTATTTTAGATGCTAATGATGTGTACAGCAAGTAAGTGTTGGTATTAAAGTTGCTACATTCTCCAGGTCATCTTATGTAACTCTTCTTCATTCTTTTAATTGTTTATTTCAAGGTGAGGCTGCCGAAGGTAGTTTGCTGATCCTCCGTGCGCTTACAAGCTCCTCAGTGCGTTTAAGTAAACGTCATTATGCATTTTTTCAGATCCACCTACTGTGCAGGCTGTCAGGAGAGAGCACCAGTGCACTGATCATTAGTGCTAGTAGTAGTAGTAGTAGTAGTACTGGTTTATTTTTGAGAATAATAATAAAAACTAAGGAAAAGATTTTTGCTAGCCGCGGCATCTGCCATCACTACAGAAACGCCTGAGCTGGGGCAGCGGAAATAAAGGGATAGCAGGCAGACTGGAAAAATGAAATGAAAGAGGTGAGGGGAGAGGCAGAAAGGATAGGCACTGATCCTTAGAAAGATGGAAAACGAATGTAAAGCACTGGCCTGGAGTCCGCATGCATAGAACTTCCTCTACGCAAGAGCACCTGTTCATTGTTCAGCACATGAATCCTGGGCAGTCAACGCATTGCGCTAGAAAGGCATTTGATCGATGCATCGTTTATGTATGAAAAGATTAATTAATTTCCCCCTGAACAAATAAAAATTATGTTAGGCATATGGGCCATGGCAATGGTCCTCAAACCAGTGGTGGCCAATAATGACAACCAGTTTGATGTGGCAAACGAAAAACTAATATTTTAAAGCAAGCGGTTGTGCGAGAACTGTGTGGGAGATAAGCCTTGTGAATAGTGACTCTTGCCCTCCCGAGTTCCTTCAGTCAGAGCATGTTTCGAAATCACATGACGATCCAGGTTGCCTAAGGAAGCGTTGAGGGCGCCGAGCGGGTTCACGAATTCATGGAGAAGCCGCTCTCTCACTGCGGTGGTTTTTCGTAACGTAATAGAAACTCGTTGAGACCGAGTGCTCGTGTGTTGCCTTTCTTCCTACTGCCGTTTTCTTGTAATGTGACCTTGGTTGGCATATGCGAATATTTGTCACACTTCTCGCTCGACGGAACATTAGCGGCATGCAGCAGCCAAAAGTACACGCAAGCAGTTGATGAAGGAAATGTTGGAGTGCACAAACAACTGCCAGCGCCTCGCCTTGGCAGTTGGAGCGGGCACGGCCGGTTGCGTCCTGGCTCGCCGTCTGCTAGACAGCGCCTCGGGTGCGGACGGGTCGGCGGCGCGAGTGCTGCTCATCGAAGCCGGCCGCGGGGAGGCGCCCTGGTACGCTTCGGTGCCATTGCTGTCTCTGGCGATGCAGGCGACCTCCATCGACTGGCAGTTCGTGACGGCGCCGCAGAAGGACGCGCTCCACTGCTACCACAACCAGGTAGCACTCGCGTTCGGCGGACTAAGAGAACTTAAGGTGGCATTCGGCTTCTTAACACCTGTCGCGCCAGCCCGGATAGCTGTATGGGTTTCAGGCCTTGGGAGAACAGAAGGACGGGCAGACCTTTGTGGCTTCCCGCTTGGAAGAGCAAGATATGACCGGCACACAAAGGAAGGAACTAGACTCAGCCACTGATTATTTAATTGAATTTATTCGCGGAATGAGAAATATTTCAGCAGAAGGGAGAATTAAAAAAATGCGAGATTTTTGTTGGTGGAGGTGAAATAATGGCACGATTAGCCCTCACTTACGAAGAGCAGCGAAGTTTTAAAGAGAAATCCTGTCACGATATTATCGAACCACTGCGACACAAGACATTTATTTCTGCTTCTGTGGTATTGTCCTATTTATGCATCATTTATTATGAGGGGTGAATTCTAGAAAGAAGCCGAGGTCATAGGCACAGTGCCTAGAGTGCTGTCGTCATTTTGCTGGATTAGCAACATAAAAGAGAACGAAAGAAGTTATCAGCTGGTATGTAGCTTTATGGGAAGCTTACTTCCGCTAGTAGTGCCCCGCTCATTGGTCTGCATTCTGTCGAGTGGTTTCTTTTGTGTACACACCGGGCTCTCGGCAATGCAGCAACTTTTTGAAGATGCAGACGCATTGTCGGGCCCTTCGAACAGCCCACACTGCTTCTGAGGGCTAATGAATTTTTGAATAATCACCCCCATCTAAGATTTGCTTACGGGCGCAAAAGAAACATAAAGAAAACGTGTCTGGATGGCTGCTGGGCTGGAAGTTTGGGCTTGAAGCTTAACTTCAGCAGATATCAGGGGCTGCATTCTATAAAGATGCATTTGAAATCGGTATATTCATTTTTCATTTCATTTGGATTGAGTGACGGCAGCATCAGACAAAGCTGCTAGCGGCCGGTCGCACAAATTTCAAAGTAGAGGGTCCCCAGGTCGAAGATAGCCTTCGCCACTCGCAGCACGCACTGGTTGCCCACTGGCTGTGATATGCAGCCAATGGGTTACCGGTGGCTGTGATATGCAGCCAATAGCGAGGTCCGGTCACCAATGAACCAACGGCCCGCTCGCTTCCCACAAACGTGTGAAAGTCGCAGCTGCGTCATCGAACAGCGACCAATGCCAGAGGACCAAATAGATATAAAATGGAAAATTGACAAACGGATTCTTATAAGACTACGGCCTAAGATTCACGGGAAAGGAGGGGGGGGGGGGGGTTGACAGTAGAACTGCTTTCACAGTAAAATAACTTTGATGTGTACTGTATCGTCGTTACATATTTCTATTGATGCACGAGTAAGGTTAGCTTGCAGGCAACATGGTGAATGCAGTATTACGATACATCATTTTCCGTGAACGTAACACGAGGGACCGGTTTGATATAGCATTTTCAAACTTGAGTGCTGAGCAGTATGCGTTATTGGGTTCCGTATCTTGTGACCGCTGGCTTAAAAGCCGTCTCAGGGAAGTCTGGAGCTAATAACACCAACCATTGATTCAAGCCAATCATCCAAACGATTCGTACATTTATTCGTTCCTAATGCTGCTAGGGATAACGAAACTTCAAAATCGGAATTGATGCTGCTGTCTTAAATATTCTTGTTTGATTAAAAATTTTCCAGGTATTAATTTAAAAATTTTACTCGCATGCGGAGAATGGGGTGCATGCTAACCATGTTTCATGCCCCACTGTGCGTAATGGCATCATCCATGAAACAGGGCGCCTTCTCAATCGATGAAATGCACCGCTGTTTCGGTAAGTGCCTCGGCGGACACTCGCGATCTAACGCAGAGCCTGCGGTGGCCCCGTGGAAAAGCATTAGGCGGCAGCTCCAACTTGTACTTCATGATCCACTCCAGACCCGCTCCCGAGGACTGGGAATTGTGGAGCCAACGCTGCCGAGCGTGCCGTTTCCGCGCCGACCGAGTGGACGCTCTCTACCGCAAGCTCGAGTTCCCCGCCGGCCATGGCCATGGTAAGAAATACCGATGCGCGTGAAACGAGTGGGCCACGCACGGGGGTTCAAAGTTCGCTCCCAACACCGGGGGGATAATGCGGCACACACACGACATGTTTTTGTGATATCCTTTCCGCAAGTATAAAAGAAAGGTAGAACGGCAGAAGAGACTTCGTCTGTGCATGTCCTAACCGTATGAAACCTGACAGGACGATTCTCTATTGCTTTTGAAGAAACCATGTTGCGCATAAAAAGACAACCACAGGAAAGGCCCTATCAGCCGCATAGCAAGACTGACCAATAAAAGTTGTTGCAGCCAGCGCGTTCCGCAATCGATGTACGACTACTCAAACTTCTCTAAACATTCCACACACATGCGTAGCTTAATTATCGAGAAATTCGTTGATATATTAAGTACATGGCGCAGACATAATCAATCCTCATTAACGAACTCGTGATAAGTAACGCTTTCTGAGAAACAATCAATGCTGTCTAGATCGAACAATCAGGGCACGCTGGACGACGTGTTCTGTGCAAAAGTTGCTTTAACTCGCAAAAATGTGATTAATTCACGGTTTTATCAATCGATACGGGTTTCGCAGTCACTAGTGCCATTCTCCGCACTGAAAAGCAAACTTTATACTAAAAAAAAAATGAGCTAGAGTAAATAACTATACGCGTGCGCACGAAAACGCGATGTCTCATTATTTGAGTTTGCCTCGGAAGAGAAACAGATTGTTTGACCAGAGCGCTTGAGTAAAAGAGATGCTCGAATTTAATTTCCAGCGCTCAGCCGCTCAGCCGCACACCCACGGTCGTGTACAGTAGTGCCGGGCATTCGCCTTTTTTGCTGCGATCAAAAAATAGCAGCGCCTCACTCTGTCATTTTCGTCTGTTTGCTGCCTCTCAGCTCACGGACGCCGGGAAAGAACCTCGATGTATCGTTTCTTCCTCGCCTGTGTGCGCAAACAATAAACTGCGCATTGATTACGGCAGGAAGAGCTCGTTTCAAAGCTGCCCAGAAGAACGAGGAAAGGGACGGGTCGATGATCGAGCGCATCACGTTTCCTTCTCACTGCCTGTCGATCTGTTTGCTGGGGCGCTGCAGCATGTAAGCGCGTTTGCATTTTTTTTGTCTAAGTCAACAAACTTGCGACAGCTTAGCGCGCTTATCCTTTAAATTAGTTGACATAGGCGATTACGGGTGAGCGTGCCTGTGTGAGTGCGTGGATGTGTATAATACATGTAGTGTCTTTCTATGGTTATCTTTATCCCCAGTTGTGTTTGTCGCGTACGTTTTTGTTTATTTGTGACACCGTTCGCATGGAATGGTGCAGAATTAAGGAATAAAAACGGCATGAATACGAAAAATGAAAGAGTCAATGCGCGACATAGCACCGTGCAAGTGTTTGCTTCTTGATATTTGCTGGTATATATGGAAATCTCGTGTTCTGGTGGGCGTCCCTGAACGCACGACGCACCAAGGATTTGTTGAGCCGCGCAGCGCCGAGGACATTCGCCTTTTGGAAATTCAAGAAACTGATGTGGTTATTACTAATGGCCAGTTACAAATCAATAAGTGTAACTATGCAGCTTACTCCAATAGTTGAAGGTTAGCTATTATAATTCAGTTAAACAGATTATTATAGTCAAATATAAGTCAACAACGCAGCGGCAAATGGCCTCAAAGGAGGCCGACATCGGAGTTTTGGAGGGAACGGGGCCTTTAATGCTATTGCGGAAAATATACTACATGGCACACGATGACGCGCAGTCGGTCGTGGCGCATTAGTCCGAGGTCGGCAGAAAATATGGGTGAGGCGAAATCACGAGGAAGGTTAATATGGAGGCGGATGCTAGCTTAGTTCACAAGGAAGTCTAGTGGAACTTTCGGGCCAAGATTTTCGATAGAAGCGTGCGGGGGTTCGGAAAGCGTATATCGCCGTTTCGATAACACTTATCTGGAGTTATTTTCCTTACATCAACTAGACGGGCTGACCTATGAGCTCTAGCTCCTAGGCGCAACTCTATGTTCCTATGGGCTCGGTCTTTCAACATTCTTTTATTTTTCTTCTTTCGCTGACATGCCACGTCGAGCTCTGCACAGCCTTCGCATATGACTGCTCTCTCCCCTCACTCGAGTGCTGCTCATTTCCGCAGCAATGTGCGCCCATTCTCGTCCTTAGAATTTCGCTCTTGTGTTCCCCTCACGTTGCCTGCCCTGTCGCCCCCTCCTTCCTTTCCCTGGCTTGCATCAGTGCGAGGCGAGTGCTTTGATCAACCCGTCGCGCAATCCTGAGCCACATCCGGGAATTTGGCCGCAGCGGACAGGGTGCTGGATGCGCGAATTCCGGTGTTGGACACGAACTGCGGCGCCTCAGAGCTGTGCTCGGCGTTCAAGGAAGCAGCTGGACGCCTAGGACTGGGCCTGGACAAGGAAGAAAACCAGTTGCTAAAAAGTAATGTTTCGTTCATTGTTTGATACATTCCCCTGTGTGAGAAATGCGCCGGCCACTTCCTTAAATGACCCGGGAAGTTTCCTCGACCCTTGCTGGCTGTCGGTATACCCCACGCTCTTAACACTAATACGCCGATATGGGAGTGAAAAGGAAGTGAGCTGCCCTCTAGCGGGCATAAAAGGGACTGTGCTAGAGGATAGTTTACTCCCTTTTTACTCCTGTTTAGAGTGTATGACGCTGTTGGTGCGCAACGGAGACGATGGAATGTGGGAAAGGGAGTGTTCCCGGCTGTCTAGGTACTCAAAGCGCCAACAACGACACAGAACCCGAAAGCAAGACCATGAGGGAGGCTGTCTTCAGATTTCTTAAAGTTTGTCCTATCTGTCTGATGAAGTTGACATTCCATCTTTCTTAAGCGCAGCTTCAGCCGAACAAGGGTGGACCGGCTACTGTTCCTTGGCGAAAAAGTCGGTGGTAGCGGCTTGGTTTTTGAAATTAATGCGATATTCACTTCTTTGTTTTCCATTAAAGAGAATACATAAGCTCCTGTCGGTATTTCAACCTACTAGATGGTGAATTTTCTTAGAAATGTATTGTTTTAACCAACATTGCCACCAGTGAGATGTAAATAATGGTGGCTGCCTCTCAATGGTTGCAGCTGCTGTGAAAAGGACACGAAATCAGTCTGGTGTCATTCTCCAGGCCTTGCCGCATAATTAAATATTTTTTAAATGAATTATGCATTAACTAAAATGTAATACTGGGTTCGGCGGAATATCGTATGGGGACAGCGCACATTGTAAAAATTATAAACGTAAGTACACTCACCAACGCATGATTAATAAAAATAGAATTTTTATTTTGCGCGGTGTCTTTTGTCCATCATATATTTACGAATGTATGTTTATTATTTCCATACCTAAAATGTTATGCAAACTTTTTATTCCAACACTAACGAATTTTTCTTTGAATTTTTGTTTCACTGTTTAATTCAACTGTTTAATGCGGCTGCTTAATTCGACCCTTCAACTGCTGAACTCAAGTTTCATTATTCTATTTCTTATTCACAGTCGCCAGTGATACAGAACCATTTCGTTTTCAGGCAACGTTTACCAGGGCAGAAGATGGACGACCTATGATTTGTACATTAAGCCTGTGCTAACAAACCCAAGGCTCAGGATTATGACTGGTGCGCACGTAAGCAGGGTGAGACTCTTCTGTGGAAATAATATTTTTGCTTGTAATGATAGCATCACGATTTTTTTTGTTCTCTCGTTGACTGGCGTATCATCACTATGCTGCGTAGGAAACAAGTGTTTTTATGGTCTTTGCTGGAAGTGATCTTGCCAGTTCATGCTCCTGGTAGGACACCACCCATATCCCCAACTCCACATAGCCAACACAGCAGGCGCGAAACGTATTCAATGCTAGCCAGAATGTCGCGCAGTGCGAACTGCGTCATGTGACGTCAGCCACGGCTTCATGACTTCAAACAGCACGATGATTCCTGAAGACTCGAACTTGTTATAAAGAAAATGGAGTAACAACTGCGCGTCCTTCCACTTTAATAGCCCTCGAAGATCTGAAAGCGTTGAAACATCTCCAGGTAGCGCTCTCGTACGGCCTTCCGGGTTTTTAATAGTTTCACGAGAGCGTCGAATGGTCGAATGTCCAGCGCTGCTGTGCCGGTGGATGAAGGAGAGGAGAAAGCATGTAAGGGCAAGGGCATCTCCACTCCTGCTGTTGGGACGAGCGTCGTCTGCTAGGCTGTTCTTATTAGGGCGAAGCAACCCTTGCCCATCATCGGCTGTTATACATGGAACCCCAAGAAGATGCATAAACTGTTTTTTTCTGCTGCATAAAATGTAGGTGAGATCTGAAGAGAGCATACATTAGCGATAAACAGCCTAGCATGCCCAAGAAACTAGTTGCAATCGTCACTTACGAAAAACGAATTGCAGAAGAACACTCGATATTGGCGCATTATTTTAGTTAAAACAAACATGTTAGAGATTCTACCCGCAAACGCTACTGATGCCTATCGCCGTGCTTAGAACGCTGCGCGTTTGCACCAATCCAGAACCGCAAACAGGCAGCCGATAGAACATAAAACTCGCCCATAAAACTTGCTTCGCAGTGTTGCTTCGCACAAAGCAGAACAGCCAAGCAGACGACGCCCGCTCCAGCAGCATTATCAGTGCGCATGTCCGTTCCCTCCCCGTATTTCCGCGCTGCTTCGCCCCAGCGCCGGTGCACCGGGCAATCGACGCTCGCGCGATATTAGATTTAGCGCAGCTGGGACGTATACAGGGTTGCCGATCGCTGGTTGCGCACGCGCAGTGCCAAGGGTGGGGCCACTGCGCATGCGCAACCAGCGATCGGCAATCCAGTATACGTCTCCACTAATATGTACGTATCTAATATAAAAAATTCGGAAGGCTGTACGTTTGGTGGCCACAATGGAAGTAGCGCGAGGCATGGGGTTTGAGATGAAAGTCGCGCCCATGCTACTGACGGTAAATGTGCACCCCTCACACTCTTCCGTTCACTTACCTGACCTCTCTTCGTAATGTATCACTACTGACAATGAATACCTGTGAAGACCTGGGTTGAGGGCCAGTGCAGAGGCGCTGCAATCTGCTGTAAAACAGTGGCACAGTACTAAAGACCCAAAGAGTGCGCCTGCTGCCAGCGTGCGCCGTGATGCAAGGTAGTGTGCTACACCTAGCGCCTTCTTTCGCATTTCGCCTAAACCACGGCTGCCCGCCGGCAGCTGGCAAATTGGCAAACTCGGTCAATACTCGGCGCCACTTGTTCCGTCGTTTAACGCCGCGCGCTTCTCGTTCCTGATTAGAATGTGTTAGTGTTCAAATCATAAATTTAGCGTATTATGATAGCATCTCGAATCTAGTGCCAATATCGCACCGTTCCGACCAATTCGTCGGAAAGCGAAACGTGTCACCTCGAGACAAGACGCTTAGCGTACGACATCCAAAAATCTTTTCGCACGGCACGAGGGCACGAAGAGATATTCTTTCGCCAGTGATCTCAACTTAAGTGATCTCGAGTTACCAGTGCCACGCCGCTGTGTACTGTCCCAAGTGACGGAAGCTTATAAACCTGTACATCCCGGTCAGTGGCGTAGCCAGAAATTTTGTTCCGGGAGGGGGGGGGGGGGGGGGGGGGGGGGCTCATGTTGCAGCGCGGCCTGCTCATAGAATTTGTGGAAGGATCAAACGCAACAATAATAACTGCATTGCCATTGCCATTGACATTGCCATTCTGTATTAGATAACGCTACGAACTGTCTAGACAAATGAAATATGTACTTTTTTAAATAAAAAATGTATTCGTATGTCTTAAAAATAGTGGCAGACATGGTTACAAAACCCAAAACTGAGCAGGGCACAAGACACAGAAGACAAGGAAACAGGACGACATCGTCCTGCTTGCTTCCCTTCTGTGTCTTGTCCCCTGCTCAGTTTTAGGTCTTGTAATCATGTCACACCAACTATCCCGTTATCGGTCACTCGTGAAAAACATAACTGATGCCAATGCTTCCATGTTTTTGCGGATTAATTAAGTAAAGAAAATATCACACGAAGTTGAGAACTATATCGGTCCGGAACCAGCAAAGCAGTGCATGCCGCTGATATAAAAAAACGTAAAGGCCATGAAGTTAGCAAGCAGAGGACAAATATTCGAATGAATGTTTGTCGTTCAAGAACCTTTACACTTTTGTACGTGTGCAACGTCCAGGGAAAAATCTCAATAACGCTGTCCTTCGTTCCAGTGTACTGCGCAGCAGCAGCTGTCACCGGTCATGTATTGCGAGTAATTGCACCGAAATTTTAGTCGCAACAGCGAGCTATTGATAGGCCCTTGAAAGTTTGTGCTAGGATGGGGCCCCTTGCGTTACATGACTGCAGGTGTATGGGCGTTGCCACGAAATCCAACTCGAGCTAGCAATGTTCGCGCCAAAATGTCTTTTCTAGTCTGAAAAAGACACTAGGTACAAAATCCAGAATGACTTCCGGCGCCGGTGGTTGTTCTGGTCAGCGGTGCGTGACAGTTCGAAAATATTTCGAGGCGGGGGGGGGGGGGGGGCTAAAACCTCATAAGACCCCCCGACCCCCTCACTATCCCCCTGATCCCGGTACAGCCTTCCCTCATAGGAGGTGACCACGTTATATTGACTGCCATGGGAGGCATTAGGAGGAAGGTAGAGGGTCAAAGAGAACTTTTTTTTTACATGAGAACCGCATTGACTCTATGTTTTCAGTGATGAAAGTGGTTAAAAAGCATTGAACAAATTGCACTGCCCTTCCTTTCTCCTCAAAACACCAAAATTAATGCTTACCTTCTGAAACAGCTGGTCCAGCTAGAGTTCTGGTTTTTTTACTTCGCCGGGAACAAATGCCCTTGGAACGGGATATAAACATGTTTTGCTAAAAGAAATACTTTCCAAAAGATTGGTCATATTTACACACGTCTCCCAAAAGCATTAACAATTATGTAGCGACATTTACTCTTTAAATGCATTATTTTCGTTATACACGAGACTTATAATAGGATGGTCATGCCGTAACCGAAAATTCTCTCAATTAGACACAGAGAGAGAGAGAGAGAGAGAGAGAGAGAGAGAGAGAGAGAGAGAGAGAGAGAGAGAGAGAGAGAGAGAGAGAGAGAGAAATAACATTTATTAGCACCCGTCAAAAGGATGATGGGTATCCGAGGCGCCGCTCGGTGAAAGCCATGTCCTCCCCCTCATCCGTCGACCGGGATCTCTTGGATCCCAGCAGCAGCAAGGGCGAGACGGATGACTTCACGTTGTTTAGTTTCGTCCTCGTTGTGAAGCAGTGCCTCCCAGGACTCATCTGTTCGGTCAAGTTGTCCAAAGCTCGGACATGTCCATACCATATGGATCATGTCCGCTATGCCGTCGCAACGTTTGCACCTGGGACTGAAAATCTCGGGGTGCCACTTGCTATAAAGCTGAGGGTTAGGGAATACTCCGGTTTGGAGCTTGCGCCACGCAACCTCTTCGTTTTTGGTTAGCTGCTTACTTGCTTTTGGAAGTATAGAAGAAACAGTGGGAAGCAAAGTTAGCAATTAGACACAAAATACATTTTTAAGGCTTTTTCTCTCCAGAAGCTTCAAAACTCCGTCAATATGAAAAAAGTGAGGCAATTTCGCTGGTTAAACTTCTCTGAAGCTATGTAAAAAGCTCCATTTATGCCGTATTTGAGTCGTCAAACTCTCTGAAAAAGGGAAACGTGCCCGAACGGAACATCAATGGTTTATAAACAAAGGGCATGTTGCAAGGATGTAGCTCTGTCACTACGCACTTCAACTCAATACTACTGACGAGTCCGGAAAGAGATATGTACAATCTTGTTCAAAAGTCTTAAAGCCACAGCGTACAGCTGCAGAGAAATGAATGTTGGTAGAATGCTCCGTGTAGCGGATCATTCATAACACAAGTCAAGCAGGAAGCTTCTCTACCGCAAGAAGAAACCTTCTCCTAGCATTTCAAGGTCCATACGGTCTTTAATACTGCCGTAATGGCTCGGTAGTGCGGCTGAGGCGAAAAGCCTTTGGCCTTAAGACTTTGGACCAAGACTGCACATGTGCTGCCAAAATATTACGGAACATACTTCAGCGCTTGAACATTTCTCGTGCTTTCCGTAGGGAAGATATGAAGGTTTATTGTATTGATGAGCCAGCGCGCCAGCGGCATGTGAAACACGTATGCATGAAGTACTCCCTAATTTTCGTTTGGTAAAGCGTGGCAAGAGTCTGATCAGGGGCGTAGCCAGTGGGGTCTTTGGAGTTTCAGACCCCCCCCCCCCCCCCCCCCCCGAAATTTTTTTTAACTGTCACGCACCGCTGACCAGAACAACCACCGGCGCCGGAAGTCATTCTGGATATTGTACCTAGTGTCTTTTTCAGACTAGAAAAGACATTTTGGCGTGAACATTACTAACTCGGCTTGGATTTCGCGGGAACGCCCATACACCTGCAGTCATGTAACGCAAGGGGCCCCATCCTAGCACAAACTTTCAAGGGCCTATCGATGGTTCGCTGTTGCGACTAGAATTTCGGTGAAATTACTCGCAATACATGACCGGTGACAGCTGCTGCTGCGCAGTACACTGGAACGAAGGACAGCGTCATTGAGATTTTTCCCTGGCCGCTGCATACGTACAAAAGTGTAAAGGTTCTTGAACGACAAACATTCATTAAAATATTTGTCCTCTGCTTGCTAACTTCATGGCCTTTACGTTTTTCATATCAGCGCCATGCACTGCTTTGCTGGTTCCGGAACGATGTAGTTCTAGACTTCATGTGATATTTTCTTTACTTAATTAATACGCAAAAACATGGAAGCATTGGTATCAGTTATGTCTCCCATGAGTGAACGATAAGGGGATATATATTTAAGAAGGGTTTTGAGGCGGGCTAGTTGGTGGATTTCGTTCAGTTGGTGTGACATGATTACAAGACCTAAAACTGAGCAGGGCACAAGACACAGGAGAGAAGAAAACAGGACGAGCTCGTCCTGTTTCCTTGTCTTCTGTGTCTTGTGCCCTGCTCAGTTTTATATTTTGTAATCATGTCTGCCAAGATTTTTAAGACATACGAGTACATTCTTTGATTTTAAAAAGTACATATTTCGCTTGTCTAGACAGTGCGTAGCTTTATCTAATACACAATGACATTGTCAATGGCAATGGCAATGCAGTTATTATTGTTGCGTTTGATCCTTCCACAAATTCTATGAGCAGGCCGCGCTGCAACATGAGCCCCCCCCCCCCCCCCCAACCCCCCTCCCCCCCCACCAGAACAAAATTTCTGGCTACGCCACTGAGTCTGATCCCTGACACGTGCTCCGTTATACCATAGCCGGACTGTACATGTATGCTTCTTGTCTCATCAGTATACTGTTGTGTTGTAACAAGCACTAAGTAAGGTGCAGAACGAACTGACCCCTTTTCTAGCACTGCTTGAAAGAATGATTTTACTGAATACTTGTTTGGCTATCAGGATAAAAGGAAACGCTACGAATGGCCGTTACTTCATTAAGTTTAGTTGTTGCAGGCCCTCTTGAAGAATGCAATGACAGTCTGAGTGAAAAGTTTTGTGGTACAGCTAGCAGTTTCAAGCAAGATGTTTTGCTATTATTAACGCGATAACGATGTTTTGACCAAAACACCTTTTAGGAAGCAATGACTCGGTGAAATAAAAATTAATTTCTGTTTGTTTGGATACGATAATGCTCTTATTACTATTAATTGTTACACTCCTGGATTGAGGGAACGCCTCCACAGAATGGCTGATTTTCTACTCATCTCATTGCAGGTCCTCTTTGAGAATACGACGGCTGTTGGGGTTGAAATTATTGCTGACGGTGTTGTCTACCAAGCTGGCGCGAAGCGTGAAGTTATCATTTCTTCTGGTGCTGTCGGGTCGCCTCACATCCTTTTGCTGTCCGGAATCGGGCCGAAAGATGCCCTGGATAAATTTCAGGCAAGCAAAATTTCAGATCACTTCAGCAGACAATGCCATTTTTTCGTCCTAGAATTTGTGAATAATTCACTACTTTTGACCACAGAAAAAGGATGCAACGGTCTGGCTTCGCACTCATATTCTTCTGTTGCGAACATTTACAATGAAAGCTTTCCACACGTTGCGGCAATGAAATCGTGAAATTTTTTTTGCAGATACCGGTTGTCAGCGAGCTTCCGGGAGTAGGAAACAACCTTCAAGACCACGTTACAGTGCCAATCTACTTCAACCTAAAGGCTCCCGTCAGCATCAACGAATACAAGACGAAAAGCTTGTGGCAAATCTGGAAGTACATTTGGGGTGAAGGTGGGTGGCATGAGTTTCCTTGGGAAAATTTCACTGGCTTTGAGTTCAAGCTGCCAAGATTCGTTGAAATGTTGCTTTAGTTTTTCTCTAGTTCTAGAGATATTGAGCCGCGTGTCAAGACGCCACTTATCGGCGCCACTCATCCGATGGAGTGTGCACGTTCATTTGATACCGTAAATTGCAGCACTAGAAGTACAGGCGCGAACAAAAGTGGAGGGACCATGGCTCCGGTGGCATGAGCGGCTGCGAGGCCGCACCCCTATCTTGCTCCGCGCGCTCGCTGCCAGAGTGCCTTTAGTATAGTGACAACTGGTTTCGGGCTTATCACGCTTGATAAATTTCTAGTGCGGCGTTCGGCTGCTCTGCTGCTTATGGTCGCGGCGAAGGGGTGCGCGCATCGCAAAGTGTCCTGGACATGGCGCTGTCGCGAAAGAGCGGAGCAAACATACGACAGAGCAGCGCTCCGGAGTGGTAACGGCCGGTTTTATTAACGCAAACAAAGTTAAAGGCCCCGTTCTCTAGAAACTCCGGTGCCGGCGTTGTCGGCGTTGTTAGCAAAAAAATCCCCGCGTATGGCTCTGGGAGGTGGTCCCTAGAAAGCGACCTTGGAGGTACGTGGGCCACCCAAGTCACGTGACTTAGTTGAGCATTAAGTAGGTCGTGTACCAGAAAATCCGGCGTCGGCATCGTTGATCGTGAGGGAAAAGCCCACGAAAAAATCCGCGGAGAAGCAATCTAGGAGGCAGGTGGGCCACCTAGGTCACGTGACCTTACGGCGTCATCGCAACCTGCCCACGGGACTGTGAGCAAGCTGTCCACCGTGGCAGGTGGCAGTTAAGTAATGATTGGTCACTCGGGAACAGCAACCTGGGTCGCACAAGGCCCACCGCTGGAAGCGCCTGCCATCGCAAGGCAGTGGCGCATCGCTTAACCACTGCGCCACTGCGCCACTGCGCCAGGAGGGGTATGAGGACTCCCAAGGATCTATGAATATAGAAAATGACAAATTCGGCATATATGGGAATTAAGACATTAGGCCACCATGCCATACCCTTAAGGCGAAGCTTAAGAGTCCCCTCCAATTTTTGTAGTCGCGCCTATATTTCTATTTTATTCCCACTGCAGAAAGAGAGGTTTGTTTTCACCGCGAGTGGAGAACTTGTCAGCACGATGTTTTCGTCGTCTAACGCATCAAAGCGTATTCCAATCGGCGGTCTGGAACAACCTTTCTTGCCCGATGAGCCGGAAAGCGGGTTTCCAAGGGCGATTTGGATCGAGATCGCGAGTTTTGATTGGCCATTGCGAATCCGCCACCTATTTGTGCTCCTTGTTCTGCTCACGGAGTTCATAAAACAGCTTGAAGGCGGTAACTCGTTTTCCCAACCAGCAGTCACCGCAAAAACAAAGAGCGGCCCTTGTGGCTTTTGTATGTATATAAAAAACAAAATCCGTGTCTCATGGATATGCGTGGGTGAACAGGACAGCAAGTTTAAGAAGGGCGCATCTGCGTATACAAGCACGTGCCGTTAGCTGTCGCTGAGAGACAGTTCATTCGCAGTTCCTGTGGTCACTCCATTTGTGCTTGCCTGCTGTCTGGAGCAACTCACTGAGCAAACGAAAGAGCACAAAATACGTCGCGGATTAGCGGTAGCCAATAAAACTCGGGATCAGTATCAAAACCCCTCTTTGAAATGCGCTTTCCAGTTCATAGAGGAAGAAAGCTTTATCCGGAGCACAGATTTGAAACACTATTGTAGTAGAATACAACTTAAAAAAAAAAAACAGCAGTTGGTAACGCTGGCTGTGGTCTGTGGCGCCTTGTATTACTCCGCGGACCAAGCGCAGCAGTGAACAAAAACAGCGTTTTTAACGTTTTACTGTGTCAAACAAGCAGATGCATCAAAACTCTTGAGCTTATAATTTCGTTTCTTTATTACCTTCTTGTTTAATGAAAAGCTCTTACAAAGGTCTAATTTTTGTCGCGGAGGAATTGTATTCGGCGGCCCTGAATGTGGCCGGAGCTTCAATGCTGAATTGAGTTCCATCCGGCTATAGATGCGTTTGGCAACCAAAACATTGTCTTCATTCCTCCGGAGCGCAGTGGTTTGACACCGTGTCGCCGTACGCTTGCACCGCCCCTGCGCGACAGCGTTTTGTCCTGGACCCCTTTGCGATTCGCGACCCCCCCTCCCCCCTCCTTCGCGGCCGTCAGCAGCAGAGTAGCCGGACGCCGCACTAGAAATTTATCAAGCGTGATAAGCACCCCAGCGAGAAGTTTGTCGTCACTCGGGGCACTCTGGCGCGAGCGAACGGCGCGAGATGGCTGCGCCGCGGTGCGGCCTCGCAGCCGCTCCTGCAGACGGAGCTGTGGTTTGTCCACTTTTGCACACGCCTGTACCCATCGTCTGCTGCAAACGTTTCCAGTAACACCGCGCCATTGAAATGAACGGCGCGGTGGATTGTAAAGTTTTGCAACAGACGGTACGTGCATGTGTGAAGGCTCGTAGTACGCTCCTTGCACTTTGTGGTCTGCCGCATGCAATGCTGAAATTTCTTTAAAATTGTCTTTACTGGTCTTCAGCGCACTTTCTGTAAAATAGGTTACTATATAACTGCTCTTTTTTTCAAGCCTCACCATATATTCCTGTTCTGTTATTAGCTTCCATAAAGGCGCCTTTTTAGGTTTATTATTCTGTACATAGGCACTTACCTTGCTTCGAAACTAGCCGAATGCCAAAGATTTCTGAAAGAATTCATAAATAAAAATATTCCCTCGGAATAGCCTAAAGCAGTCATGCGCTTTTCTTTGTCAATGGGGTGCCAGTGTTCCCTTTATTTTTCAGGACACCTGGCCTCCAGCGGAGTTGCATCCGTCCTGAGGACATCTATAGGAGATCGTCATCTTGAGGCGATGTTTCTAGTAATCAACTTTGGTTCCTTCAGAGAAGACATTCTGTCCAGAATTTCGCATATGAAGAAAGAGGTACGGATATAGGGAAAAGCTATGCACTGACGGACAGCTACAGCACGCATCATGCTTGCGCGGTAAAAGGAAAAGACAAACATGGAAATGACAGTTTCATTTCCCTTGTTCTCCTATTGGACAGCTTACAGGGCTAGGCTCGGCTGATTAAATAACGATGTTTATCGCAGATCTGAATTGAGGGTATCTTCCGGCTCGAAAACAAAGTGGTTCAGAGTAGAAAAACCAAAACTTTTTTGTTTCTTCTGCTTACTGCGGGTGTGTGCATACCTGAAATATGCCTTCCTTGTAGGATATCGATGCTTCTTTTCCGGACATTGGCAACGCCAACAAGGAAGGATTTTTGCTGCTGGCTTCCTGCCGTCACCCAAAATCCAAGGGCCGAATTACCCTGCACACAGGGCATGCCTTGGACTCTCCGAACATTGACCCGCGATATTTCAGCGACCCCCACGACATTCGCTGCGTGACGAACGGTATGACCATGTACTTCATGACTACCATTTCTCGTTCGGTGCTGCCATTAAGAACTGCAGGGTATCAAAGCTGTGCATTCTGTATCAAACCGTAGCGTAAAAGGGCTTTTTGTGAGCCGACAATGTTTGGTGAGCCGACAGCACAAGCCGCCAAAATCCGCTAAGAGCGTATGTAACCACTTTTGGTGCAGTTTTAAGTATCCACACATGAGCTACTCGCTGGTGACAGCAGGCTTACCTTCTAAGGAAACTTTTGTAAGGAAACTTTTGGAGTGCGACACAGCTAAGTACAGTCATTGAACCGTGCTGTTCTTTTCTTTTTCTGCTTGACAACGTGACAGCAGTGCTACGCCGCTCCCGTTTTGATTTGAGCCATAGTTTGAAAGATTCATGTCACGCTGCTGCAGCCAACAACAGAAAAATGTGTGTGTTGACATCGAATTCTCCGGTGAGAAATAAAAGGATGAAAGATGAGATAGTTGAGCATCGTTCCTGTGACCACAGTTCATCTCTTCTCTTGTGCCAGCGATGACCACAGCCCTGGCGCTGGCGTCAGACAAGGCCATTTCTGCCCTGGGGGCATCACCTCACATACCCCGGCTTCGCTACTGCGAGCACTTGGACGCATCCGTCCAGAACGACGATTTTCTCGAGTGCTGGGCCCGCACGGCGGCGGGATCACTCCACCATCCGGTTGGCACTGCGGCCATGGGCGACGCATCAGACTCGTCGGCCGTGGTCGATGAGCTCTTCAGGTACGACTCGCGCTTACCGCTTGAGGAAAAATCGCACTTAATGTCACCTTGCTCGTAATTCTGAATCTTGCAACTTGCCAGAGCGAACTTGTACTCATCGGAGGTCTGTATTGTTACTTACTTTTACGTAATCCCTCCCTCCTTCCTCCTGCGCTTTGTTATGAGAGGTGACGACATGTTTTCTTTGGAGCGACGAAGCAACCAGAGTTGTTGAGTTGAATCCGAAAGCACTGCGAGTAGGCTACCAATTCAAACTCGGGGGGGGGGGGGGGGGGGGGGATGCGATTTCGCTGTACTTCGCAAGAAACACTTAAAAAAAGGATTGGGCATCAAGAATTTGCCTCTGAAGGAAGTGGAACTAGAGAGTCGCCTTTACAACAAAGAGGCCTTAATGTAGGATAATTAGTCTTATCACTCACAGGCAGGTAGTGAAGTCAGATTTTCTGTCTTGGTCGCAATGCAGATGTGGCCGGTACCATATAATTTTACGATTTCATCACGCAGACGATCAGGGTAGTACTTTCGAGCGGTGGGGAGGTGCGTGGGCTTCATCCTTTTTATAATAAACCCAAAGTGCGCTCTATAAACAGCTTAATACTTCTGCAACTCCTTAACGCGCGCCAGAGTGCAGTCGACGTATCAAGTCCATAGCCACTTGCTGCTCACTTCGTTTCGAACGCAAAGTGCTCCCGAAAATAATACATCATCATCCTGGTGGAGTTAGCGATGGTCGCTATAAAGACCTTGCTTGGCGCACAAATACCCAGGACCAAATCCCGAGGTGAGGGGCCGCGAACCAGCAAAGGGCCACATATGCTGGGATACATTCAGTGATGGTATACTTTAGTGACATCCTGCACACCTGAAGCTTCCGACGAGAGCCGCATTATTGTCTAAAACAAAAACAAAGAAAGAGAGAGAGAGGGCGAGTGAAAGAAAAGAGGCTTTCTAAATATGACACGGACCTGTAGCATAAAGTGGGAATTCTTTTTTCGTGCGGGTGACATCAGTGGCTGCTGTTTTTGAGTCACTGTGATCCACATTCATGAGTCAGCTATTCTAAACAAGGCTGCAGTATTTTACTGCGAAAGCAATGCTATAGGCAAAAAGAGAGAGAGAGAGAGAGAAAACGTTCTTGTACTGAGATTTCGAAGCGTATAAAGATCGCGGCTAGCCTACATTAATCTGGAGCATTCCACTGCTGCGTGCTTAAGTTCTGCATTGAAGCTATGGTGCGTATAAATGCAGCAAATCTCATCTGCGACACCACACACTTTTTAGAGAACAACGGACAGAGAAACCAAGGAATTCGGCAGTTTTATGCAATATTTTAATTTGCACGTAGTTTCTAGATCTGGCGCTGCCATCACTCCTCATGGCAGGATGAGGCGCTGCTGAGTGATTTGCTCGAGACCTCATTCTACTTTTCGTGTTCATAAAATTACCAATGAAAAAAGAAAGTTGGCAGGCACTATGAATACTTGATCAATAAGTGAAAAGCAAAACACACAAATTAACGCCGTTTTCTCTCCTGCGTGGACGTCGCGCCTTTCTCTTGCCCTTAGGAGCGCGGCTTTATTCAATAGCTGTTCCGGATCATTACGTATTTTAAAACTATGTCAAAACATGTTATCTTCTGTTCAACATGATAATTACATATGTTAAAGCATTTTCTTGTCTAATTACTGCGCATGAGCCCCACACGTGAAGATGACTTTTTTTTTGCAGGGTCAGAGGCGTGGAAAGACTCCGTGTTGTGGATGCATCGGTTATACCATTCGCGCTGTCAAGCACGCCACACTCTGTTGTGGTAATGTTGGCCGAGCAGGCGGCTGAAATGATCAGCGCCCCTTAGCACAGGTCAGGCAGTAGAGTAAGGTGGTGCGGAATGAAAAAAAAATACACAAAATGTGTAGTTTTTGCAATAAACCGAGACGTGCAATCACAAAGAAAGCCTTCTCATGACCGCGCAAGTAGGCGAAAAAGCATACTTCACTGCAATTTTATTTCACTACAAAATCATATAACTGCAGGGTAACGTTGTCATAAATAGTCGGCATTTCATGACGATGGAACACAAAAGCCATAAGAAATGCGATAGCAGCGAGGTTTGCTGCTTGAAATACTTTATAGTTTTTTTTTTAGCGCGCATTACAGTTGCCTGCAAATTTCACTCGACGACCGTAAACTGGATCACGCTGGAACTTAAACACTTTGCTGTGAGGAAACGATACATAGACGTGATCATCATCGTGATTATTATGTATGTCCCCCGGAACAAAAGGGTGAGGCACCCGATAGTATTAATGCGAGCTCGAACTGCACCATCTTCACATATTCCCTTTGCGCGTAATCAAAGCATCCCTTTCAGGTTTTTACGCAGTCCTGAATGTTACCCTTCTGCAAAGCGAATGGGGCTAGCCTTCTATCACGCCTGCATAATAAGGTCCTTTCGTTTTGAGCGCAGCAGGGAACTCATTATGACGTGATCCGCCAATAGAAGCGACGACGTCGTCACTGCTAGACTGGAATGAGGTGGCAGAAGAGCGGAACTTGCGGGTGAGTACACGCATGAGGTGAGTGTGGAAGCGAGCAAGCGGAGCGAAGAGGCAAGGTAAACTGCGGATAGCCAGCAGTGTCAGGAAGCATCTAGCGTTCATCTTGTTTCACAACAGCTTCCAGTCGGTATCTCTCCCGGGTTATGCGCTTGGATAATCGTCACAATTTTATGTGTGTCATTAAGGAAGAGAAGGTGCCGGTAACAATAAATCTCGCGGTCATTACACTGACATTGCTAAAACAATTTGCCCTAAGCGTCCTTCTGGAAGTAATTTCGCAAAGCAATGTTTTTTTTTCAACCCTTATTAAACACCAATTGCAGCTTATGAAGGCGAGCAAAGGTGTGTTGCTGGCCAAGTTGGTTAAGAAACATTCTGAGAAACACAGCAACGCACGCAACGCACGATAACAAGGAGGACACACAACTGCGCTGGCTAACAACTTGAAAAAGTTGTTAGCCAGCGCAGTTGCGTGTCCTCCTTGTTCTTGTGCGTTACATGCCAGCGCTGTCCTCCTTGTTCTGGTCCATTGTCTGCTAGCACTACGTTTCTCAGAATAGGAAGGGGAACTGAATGACCTGGTTTGTTTTATTTGGTAACCACTGAACTATTATAAAAATATCGTGTTCAGTGTAGCTTGACTAAAACCAGCGCAGGATCACACAAACTTGCGGAGATTCTTTGAACTGGCCGAACCGCCGTAGTGTAGATATCGACGCTCTCCCTCACTCATCTTTGCTCTTCGCGGTGCTCCTATGCTGCCTCCTTGTTATCAACCAGGCGCTATGTATTGCGTCCTGGTTACTCAAAATGCCGCAAGGTGTTCACGAATTCCTCTTAAGAACGCGCCAGGGCTCAAGGACGCGCGTTTCTTCACTCAGCAGCCACAAGTCGCGTGGCGTGCTGTGCATGGGTTGGGGACTTTTCCCGCATTCTCTTCATGTAACCGAAAGTTGAGTGCCTCGGCGTTCCTCAGATCTGATCTAAGGCAGCAAGATGGGCTCGGCCCTGAGCGTCGTGCGATTTTAATGCTGGGGCCTGCAATGAGCATGCGCGTGCCAGAAAGCGACGGGTTTGGAGTGAATGTTCTTAGGTTCCCCCAGCAGCTGCAGATGGAGGAGACGCCAGACAGCGAGAAATGTAAAATCACCGACGCTCTCGTGATGAGCTCGCTGTCTCCAACTGCGCTGTATTAGACTAATTAGGAATATTTATGCGTGAACACCTAATGCACGGCGTTCACGTTGTTTAACCTGCCAATGGTGGGCGTTTTACGGACCGTAGCTGAAATGCGCGCAGTTTTCGCCACCGTGTGAAACATGGCTGGCCATAAGAGAACTAACTTAAGGCAGTTTGCATGCACACTGATGCGATTATGCTCTGCGTTGCCCATCAATGCCCTGCAGACCTATATCTGGAATCAGCTAATCACAAGCCTCACTTCACAAAGCTGTTGGGACGTAAGAACGGTTCTTGATTGGCCACCGATTTTGTGCTGGCCAATTAGAAAATTAGCTGATCTACAAATCATGCATGATTCCTTAATACGAGCTATAATGTCTTTTTGAATTACGCCCTTCGCTAGCCTGAAGCCAGCTCCTTCCTCCTCAGCGTTAAACAGCTTTAGTGAGACACACCACGGGATTCCTTCACTCTGTAATCTCAGACGATCTCAGTGCGAAGTCATAAGCGCATTCTGAAGACCAATTTGTGACCAAGTTAAAAATCGTACATATTTGTTATCTGTTACGCGACTACAACGTTGAGGAAACTGCTTGTAACAGCTGCTCAGAGTTCAAGATGGTAACGACCAAAAAGAAGCTGTACAGAACTCATTCGCCTTAAGTGACGCCCTCTGTCTGCAAACTGTGGCTTCTGTTGTGGAACACATTCTTTGACGGTACCCACTGCATGGTTTTAAGCAATCGAAAGCAAGCTACAAGAAGCAAGAAAAATGGGCACTGACAGTAGTGATGCGTGGCTTGAATCTCCCTACGTGCATTCACAATGTGCATATGCTACTATTTCTGACGTGTCACATACATTAGCTTGTATGAGTGCACCTTACTGTGGCAGACAGCTCCGGACGAGCCTTAATGACCTGCCTCAGTGTCTGAATTTCTTATTACGTCTGACTGCTTGTACTGTGCAGTGCTTACAGGCGGCGTTTGCGACGCTGTGACGCTATGCAGGGCTTACGTGAGAGGGGTGAGGATAGGAGCTGATGGTTTGCGATGAGGTCATGAACGACAGGCGAACAGTATGCTTCGTTCTTGCCCTCAAAGCCAGAATCAGCACATTACAAGGAACACACGACGAAGGAATTTTATTCATTGGGCATAAAATTGCAGATACTGCATACACAACAAAAAGAAGAGAAACTGATAAACTTTTTTTTGTGGTTTGCAGTCACCGCAAAACAAATGATTTGAATGTACTTTATTTCAACTGCTTACTCAAAACGCTTGCTGACTTGGAGAAAAATTACAGATTAAGAACGATACGTCATATTGGCTTAACCCACTTGTCATATAGTAAAGTTCGTATCCCCGATAGTTTGATTGACGAGAAAAAACACAGACAAAGAAACGAAGGAGGAAAGAAGCAAGGTTTGCATCGGAGCAGACGTGACGAGCACGCAGTAGTACACGCACCCGAAAATGCAACATAGAAGAAAAAAACAGAAACAAAGAAACGCAACAATCAACGCAGTCTTACCACGCCACAATCCGGCCCCTGGTCCCAAGAGCCTCAAAAGCCCAAATGGAAGGTTGCCAGCAAGAACCGTCTTATCTGTCCGTCCAGCCGCAAATTAACAACAACAACAATAACAAAAATAACAACTCAAGCAACCAAGTGCATTGCCAAGGGTGTAGTCACAAGCCCTGGATAGTCTCTGGTCACAAACCATTCTTGTCGCTGAGCAGGCACTTTGAGAAGCTACGGCCTCAAAAGCAAGGATTACTTGGACAAAGGAATAGGGCCGCCTTCTCGTACGCCGTGGATGCGACCCTCCGACGATGCACCCGCCCCCATCGGGTGCCACCTGCTCTAATTGCTGGACATTCACAAGAAAGTCCCAGCAGACCCAATTTGCTGTCCCGGCAAGGTACGCGGCGATGGCCAGCTGCTACTGCGCATGCTCACGCGACCAGTTGACGCCAGCCGGGTACCGCACGAGGACACGATGCGCGGTCTGCTGTAACCGTCTAGCACCAAGCAAGAGTCAGATGTGAACTTGAGAATGTAATCTCGACGGTTGCGAGCCGGTTCTACTCACATGCTACCTCATACCGGTAATACTCATTCTCATGAACAAACGTGCTTATCAGTCGTCTGAACAGTTTATTGGAAAAAAAAGGCGTTTCCAGTAGTGGCGTGTACAATCCGTAATTTTTTAATAGCTTGCTTAGACACAATACCTCTTAATGTAGGTCAGTGGAGAGAAGAAACGACATAAAACTAGCACGCAATCCATTTACGCCATGCTTTAGTGTTGGTTGTATCCCAGATTTTTGTACTCATGTCATTCAAATAGTTTTTGTAATTAAGTCTCTACTGAAGCACGTCTTCATACTGACGTGCGTCTAGTGCTCTTTGTCTGGTTACAAACGCGTACAGCTGTCACACATTCCGAAGTTATCTGGCTGAAAGATGAGGCATTATTCTTGCACAAAAGGTCAGCATCCATGATACACCTACACTTACAGCATGCTGCATTTCACCACGCAATTGCACTTGCTAACATTCCCCTCACAGTGGCGTTAAAAGCTGACGAGAAGACGACGTGCAGTACAGTTTTCGCCTCTCAAATGGCATTCGAGCTACCTGCGGTCACCTCGAAACAAAATGATCCCTACTTGAAGTGTCGGCCGTGGGCGGCTCAACGTGACTGCGGTGACAGAAGAGGTTGCCTTGAAGTGGCAAGTTATAGAAGCCGGGTGATGTAACTTTTTCGGACGAAGATTTCAAGACGCAAGCTGTGGTCGTGCAGGCGGCCACATGCCTGAGCGCTCTGGCGTCACGGCTCGTTACAGCTCGCGACACGAGGGTGGCCTGGCAGAAACGAGATATGCAGCGCGCACGGACCAGAGGAGATCTAGGGACTGTGACCGTCACATTCCCAAAAGAAAGAAAGCAATGCAATTGAAGCCATCGACTTCCAGGTCTGAGGCGCGTTGAGAACGAAGCGTGAACGCCTTAATATGCAGATATGGCGCGGCATGAACCAGATGCAACGAGGAATGTTGTGCCAGAGAACGAACAGCGGACGCACAGCGCGTGCACAGGTGGCTTCACACGGCTCGCCCGGACAGTGGCGTGTCTTCGCTGGCGGCGCTTGTGCAGCGGATGAGGTTAGCTGCACGCTAGCTGAACGGCGCCTTACGCAGCTGCCAGAGGCTCGCTAACGACTCCCGATCTCTCCCGCGGTGCCCATTGGGAGCGACCTTCGCCACCGACGGGTGGCCGTGTGGTGCCCCCCTACAAACACAACGTAGGCGTGGTTCGAAATGCTTCCTGCCTCCTCCAGCGACAACAGAGGCCAGAACCAGCCGTGAAATTTTTTTTTGGGCTTCCAGGGGACACGTACGATGGCCTTGCGTTCATTAGGATTTTGGCCACCGCTAGTCCGTCGATTGGCGGGATACCGCGGCGATTCTCCTTGCAGGGCTTTCGGCGAACATTTGGAAGAGCGAATTGCAAACGGTTGCGAAGACCCTTTGCATAGCGACAAAGAAAAAGGAATGAACGTTAAGAGAGACGGGGCGACGTCACAGTTGCGCTCGGAAGAGAACCGAAACGAGAAACCAAGGCAGCGATGAGGGTACCCTCATGACCACAGCTCGAAACTAGTAGCTGACTCTACGGAGGAAGATGGACCTCGAGCACAGACTGGGCCGCGAAGCCAGCCACTGAAATACTGCTCTCGGGTAGGTGACCCGGCAGCTTCTGGGGGAAGTCCGCCGCGTCACTGGCAGCTAATGTTGAGTACAGTACCTGAGCAATCGTCACTTCTCCGGGTGGCAGAGTGCAACAGAAGAACGCGGGGGAGAACGGCCAAGCGAGGACCCCGGCAGAGCAGGCTTGCGAAACCAGATATGCGTCTACGGAGCAGCACGCGCAGGAGCAGACACGCCGAGCGGCGGCGCTCATTGGCTTCTGGGGCTAGTTTTTGAACTTGAACCACTTTGAATCACTACGCGGACGAAAGGATGAGTCCTTTCAGAGAGAACCGAAGGAAAAGAAGGCGCCCGGGCGGAAAGCGGCAGGCATACCAAGGGCGAAAGCAGAATGTCACCTTTCGGTTGGGGGGTCTCCGCCGTTAGGAGCAGGATGGGGAGGGCGTCAGAGAGAACACGCGTCACTTTTTATTGAGTAAGCACTCTCAAAACAGGACTGAAACAGGCTTGCTTCCTGCACTCTCACACGGTACACATATACTTATTATAGTATAGAATTATGTATATATTTATAGTCTCACCTTCTCCGCGTAAACCTACTGCGAAAGAGGCGACATCCCCCGCCCTCTCGGCCAGCGACGGAGCCCCTTTCGCGCGCGCGCCCCGGCGGCGGTTCGTTCCCGCACTTCACTTTGCTTTGTGTTGTTGCTGTTCGCTGTTGTGTGTGTCTTTTCCTTGTTTCCCTTTTTGTTCGTACCTCTCCCGAGGCAGGATCGCCCTCCGACGCTGGAAAGAACCGTGCTTTTACAAAAACGAAAGGTTACCCTCCCCCCTATGTAGTATATGATACATCACTTTGGGGTCTCCTCGCCGCCCGTCCGCCACCCCGAACCAGGTTGGCAGAGAAGCGCTGGTGCAAGTGTCTACCCGACTAGGCTATCTTGGCGGAAACGAAAGGAGAACTTGCTGCCTCTCTGCTCCGACGCTGTTGTGCCTCGGCCGAGACGTTGCCACACATACATATGTGTTTATATATACATACATATACGCTTATATATGTACATATATATAAATATACGCAACTATATGGATATATATGTGTACATATAACGCGGACCAAAATGTCCCAAGGAGCTTTTCTTTTTTGTGTTTTTCTCCATCTCTCTCTCGCCCCAGTGTGTGTGTGTGTGTGTGTGTGTGTGTGTGTGTGTGTGTGTGTGTGTGTGTGTGTGTGTGTGTGTGTGTGTGTGTGTGTGTGTGTGTGTGTGTGTGTGTGTGTGTGTGTGTGTGTGTGTGTGTGTGTGTGTGTGTGTGTGTGTGTGTGTGTGTGCGTGTGTGTGTGCGTGTGCGTGTGTGTGCGCGCGCGTGTGTGTGTGTGTTCTGCGGCGGGCGCCCTCTCTCGGGCTGCGGCGGGGTGTCGGCCGCCGCGACGTGAACAGCCTCGGCAACATCACCACCAACAGCAACAGAAGGCGGGGAGGCCCCTTGCGGAGAAAGCAAAAAGGTTGCATACCTTCCCGACCAGCGCAAAAAGGGGGAGAAACACATTCACGAGTCCTTAGTCCGCGGCCCAAGTGGCGGCAGGAGTATCACGAAATGCAAGGGAAGGGAAATCAACATGCAACTTGGCTGCTGTCGAGTGAGCAGGCCTCCAGTTCGGGTCGGCCGCGCGGGAGGCACCAGCGGCCGCCGCTCAGTAGAGTCCGCAGCCGCGCAGGTTGTTGGCAATGATGACATCCGTGACCGCGTCGAACACAAATTGGATGTTGGTCGTGTCCGTGGCACAGGTCATGTGGCAGTAGATCTCCTTGGTGGTGGATTTGTTCTTGGCTTCGAACTGCGCCTGGATGTAGGCGGCCGCCTCCCCGTACTCCTGGGCACCTGCGCAACGGGTAAAAGAACGCCTGCGCATTGGCAACCGCTGCGCCACTTACTAAAACTAGCTGGTGCTTCCGACAATGAAGCGCCCTGTGTCACTTTCACAGTCGTAACGTTGCTCTTTTGCACCGACACAATCCGCCGACCCCTTGAAAGCTGTGGTTGCCGCGTGTCGGCTCCGCAGGGGCCTTTGCGGTTTTCTATCCCCACAGTAACCTTGGCAGTTGAATGTAAGGTCACTCTTTAGTCGCACCACAACACAAAGATGGGCCACATTTCGCTGGTAGCTTGCTCAGTGCGCCGTTCACTGAAGAGGCCCAAGTACGCACACGTGTGTTGTCATGGAAGCCCTACATGGCGAATGCTGCTGACGTACGGCACAAGCTTTCGGAACTGAGCGCCTACTTCAGGTAAGCCCACCAGCGGTAGCCAGTGAACGTTAAGCGGCATCTACTGCAGTTCTCTGCAATCACACGAGAAGCTGTCCACAGCAGTATAGGTAATGAATTACTGCCATTTTTTATTTAAAAAAAAAACAGTAGTTTCAATACGTCTTGAGGCAAGTGCATCTGGAATTGCGGCGCTGAATAAACCACACCGCACCAGTTCACTGCGATTACTTATGTGACAACACAGCGCAAAGGACAAAGCGAAAAATACGAAACCACACACGAGCGCTTGTGTGTGCTCTCGTCTCTTTTAGCCTCGTCCTTTGCTTTGTGTTGTCACAATGGAGTACCAACTAGCCCATAAGCTCACTCCTGCAGGCTGCATTTGCATAGAGTCTGGTGTCGACAGTTGTGCTCAATTCCTCTCTGCCCTCGCACGGAGTTAAGAGAGCTGGCATGCCCAAATCTTCATTTAGATTATTGAATACCAAGGAATGCTTTTGTGTACACTGTGAATTGAAGGGGCTTATAGATGACGCAGCTGTCCGAAATTCGGGACAGCGACCAGCCAATGCCGCTAAGGCTAGCGGCCTATCTCGTTCTGTTCTGCAGAAACTCGGTCACTCTCTTTCTTATGTCACGGATGACGTCAACGCGCTATTTTTGAATCTTCAAAGCCATCCTCCACGTGGTGGCTGGCGAGGAAATTAAAAGCGCTTGTCCCGTTTCCTGGCAAAGAATTTCTCTTTTATGGGTGGCGGGCTCGAAACTAGTGAAGCTTTACTGATTATGCTGAGTAGAGTATAAGCAAAATAGCCCTCCTGTCATGCATAGTCAATGCCAGTCTATGCAAACCTAAGTAGTCTCGTGCCGGTAGGGCGCAACCGGCGGTGTGCTCGCACGAGTGTCATAAGTTGTTCGTGTAAAGGGGACGCGAGGAGCTGCAAAAGTGGTTGACGCGCGAGAAGATGCGGGCCGTCAATGTAGCAGTACATCTCCCTCCAAGAAGGAGCGCTAGAGGACATCTAAAAACTTCACGAACACAACTCTGAGCCACTTCTAACACAACAAAGTACTTCGTGCGTGGCGGTAGCAAGTCAAACGTTTTTAGTCATTACACGAGAGCACAGGCGTGGCTCGATGAAATGTATTGGCGCGAAGGGAACTTCAGATTGAATGACACCCTCCAAAGACTGCAGGTAAACGGACAACATGGTTTACCCCTTGTCCTTCTAGCAAGATATTTTGTACGGATTACATAGTTGACAAAGCGGCGATCGTCGAGGTCGTGGGTAGACTGATTAGTGCTCACTGACCTGGCCTGCTACCTGACTAACTGAACTCGCTCCTGAAGAGTGACGCGTCGGCGCCTTTGGGCGGAACTGTTGCGAGAAAGGTGCGAGAAATGTTGCATTGCTCCCTTTCATGAGGTCTGCTGCAGTGCCAAAACGCTACAGTTTGCAACATGACAGCAGTAGGGTTTTGCAGGATTTTTCTTTACTTTTTGATTAAATTCCCACGCAAGGGGCAATCTGAGTGGACGGCCTGTTCGGGTGACAGTGTTTCCATTTGCTAGGTTATCTTTTCACCACGATAGAAGGATACCATGACGGTGCAAAATACAAGTCTGTAGTTTCAAACTAACGGCAGCCTCGTCTTGTAGCAATGTGTTGGCATGAGGTATGGATATTAGTTTCGCATACTGCACTTCTCATACAAGCAACACGAACTTGCTCTATTATTCCGCATGCGCCTCTTTCCTGGCGCCACAAGAGCAGCACTGTGCGACGCAGTGCTCCGTTTCATGTGGGTGCAGTTCAGCGCATGGAACGGCTTCAATTGATCGCTCGTGAGGACTAATGTGACGTCAAATACAGGGTTACACCGCAATATTTAGGAAGGCGGTTCGAACAGTAACGGCATTACCAAAAATGCAGCACAAGCACTTCTAGTTCTCTTGGCTGGCACCACGTGACGCATGGCTTTGAACATTCAAAAATAACGCGATGACGTCATCCGTGACGTAAGAGAGAAAGAGAATGGCCGAGTGGCTTCCACTGAAACGCAGCATGTCGTAGGCTTGGCGACACTGGTTGTGAGCTGTCCCGAGCTCCTGGTAGTGGTGCGCCCTGAGGAAAACGAGCCGGTTGTTTGACACTGCCTAACGTGTGGAAGCAGTCCTAGACAATAGCATGAGACTATTTGAAAAGCCGTGAGATAAGAGCTGGCTGAACGCTTAGCCGAGCAGCACCCAGTAAAGATTCTTGCGGCCTGGAGGAGTCAAACCTCGCGAGATTCACTGGGGCGCAACAATACAGTAGGGGGTGCCTCCATTGCGGAATGAAGTGATTGTGAATTAGTAGATGCGTTGAAAAATCGTCTAACGTTAAACCATGCTGAGCTACACTCAGGCTGCCCCGACACAGACATGAGTGACGAGATTATGGATAGCGCTAGAGTCCCTTTTCCTTACTATAGGCGCATTTTTGTGGAAGCTCTTGTCACATATTTGATCTCACCATACAATACACGCACAAGACTGTCGGCGAAGGCCTCAGTCATCGGAAATTGCACTCACGGCGGTTGTCCCAGCTGCCCGCTAACGTGCACGGAGTAATCGCGTGAAGGCCTCCGCAGTACTTAGGGCATAGGGTATGGCGCAGAAGGAAGAGATTTCCTCGCGCGCGTGCTTACGAAATACGAGTCCTCGATTTGCTACGGGTCTGAAAGCTAAAGACAATCTTCAGAATAGGAGCATCCATCTTCCAGGCCCAAAAATATCCCTCATAGTCATCAACCGGAAAGGTGTTGCCTGCACTCTTCTAGGACATGAAAGGAGCAATTCTGGAAACTGGCGGTGGACTGGTCAAACATCGCATAGTGCCTGATGCAACGCGACGCTGAAGAGCGAAATGCAACCGGCCAAGTCCTCTCATCGTCGAAGGCTGCTCAGTAAAAGTCGCCTTCTTCTTCATGATGCGCAGGCCTGCACATGGCTGGGAAATTTTTTATACTATTTCAAGACTGTGGTTCGAGGTCCTGCAGCATTACTATTGGACCCGTGACCGTGCTCCTGAAGGTGTCAAGTGTCTGAACCGCTGAAACACGCTTGAAGCGATCAGGAAGTCAAATAAGGGATGATTTCTGGATACGGACGCAGCTCCAGCCTTATGCGTTTCCCGGCTGATTATAAAAGCCTTCGCACCGTAGCGAAGCGTGCACTGGCAAGAGGAATGATTATGTCGAGAATGGAAATATCGCTGGTGTATCTGCTTGTAGTACCCATCTCAATGCACTGAATTTGCCGTTGCGGCTTAAATGACCTTCGGATGGCAGTGCAACGAAGGGCCTATTGTGCTGCCTCTCATTAAGCTTACGCACCAGCCTTTAAGTGAGTCTCTATATATGGGTGAAGATGCTCAACTGAGGCTTTAAATTTCGCACAGACGAGGTAATTATGAACTGTGTCCGACCACGGTGCATGAGGACTGGTCTTCTACGTTTTTAAAAATTCTGTTAGATCCACCATAAAGTGCGCTTCCTCGCGACAATAACACGTACTCGTTCGAACTGGTAAACCCTTTATTTTTGGCTTCTGTGGGAAAAAAAAAACTGCGAATAAAGATGCCAGTACTAAATACCAAGCCAACTTTTAACATACAGTGCAGCGCACAGTACAGCAGCGCAACAGAATGAGCAAGTAAACCGCGAAATCTACATTGCTACATTGCGGCAGTAAGACATATATAGCAGTGTGCTTGCGTGTTATATTGTTTCACTTTAGACATAATTACCAGCACCACAAAAAAAAAATAAAGCGCAATAGTATCTGCAACTACTGAAAAACCAAGATTACAAATTTTCAGATAAGTTTACGAAGGCAAGTGGGCATTTGTTGCATTACTTATTATACACCAAGGATCCATCCGCTGTACATAGACAGTACAAGTGAATGCATTCCTTCTATTCTGACTTGGTAATCTGTGTTTACTCAGTACTATTACCTTGAAGGCTACATTAAAAGCTCTAGTTTGAGACTATATTACAAGCTCATTAATGAAAAACAAAACAAAATAAACAATCGGCGACTTGCAAAGCTTACCTGTGTACTCTGGAAAGCATATGGTGAGTGGTGACTTTTTGATTTTCTCCTCGAACAGGTCTTTTTTGTTGAGAAAAAGGATTATAGATGTGTCGGTAAACCATTTATTGTTGCAGATGGAGTCGAACAGCTTTAGGGACTCTTGCATGCGATTCTGAAAAGTAATGAAAGAGATCGTTGCAACACACTTACTGCAATGGGAAAGTGGCAACGCGACGCCCGACACACACGATACAGGGGGCTTTACAACTTAATCATAAACTCCCGCCAAGAAATACAAAAACTATTAGAAAAATTGTACGTTGTGAACTTCATCCCTCGCAGAAAATAAAAAGAAATGTAGGCAATCAGAGCCAGGTGGTAGCAGTTTAATGAAGGAAAAAGCTGAATTATTAGACGAAAAGTTACGAATTATTGAGCACTACCCTGAAGATAGTACAGCTCACTATTTCTCGCTAGGCATTTTGGCCATCAGTAATTTACAGAAAAAATCTCAGCCAAATAAATTAAACGAATGTCTTTAACACAGTCGTAGTGGGGCGTGAGAAATGCGCACCTGGATAGAATTAGGCACAAAATTACATACTTCAGGCGGCGCAAAGAATTGAGGAGAGCAAAGCAAAAATATTTCACATCGTTGTTATTATGAGGAATAGACAGTTTTGAAAACTAGTATTGGCCCTGAAAAAGAAAGCCAACACATTAAGCATGATTTCCTTTGTTGCACAGCTCCGCGCGCCAGTTCACTGTAGCTTGGTGTTGAAGTGCAAGATGTGTCAACGCGTGCCTCTGTTACCTCTTTCTTAGTTATTTTAAATCTAACTATATGTAAGGCAGAGAAAAAGCGCCGGAGAGACAAGAATGACTGAGACATGTCTCGTTGCGTTTTTTTCTTTGTTGTTTAGGCATAGAAGTCACATTTTGCTGTATGCCACGTCTTTCTTGTCTCCTTCAAGGCTGAGATCGGTGCAAGTTACCTCAGTTCCCTTCAAGCAATAGCACCTAAATCAAAAACCCGGTCAGCTTTGGACGCCAATGTGGGTGGGTGTGGGTGTAATTTCAAGCGTTTACCTTGCCGCTTAGGGTACCCTTGGCATCACTATTGAATTAGAAACCTGTGCGCAGTAATCATGAGAATATATATTTTTTATTTTTTTATCAGTCCTAGTATTTACCCCCATATGGTGTCCTGTGCGTGCACGCCCTTTTAGACAAACTGCCTGCTGCGGCATCGAGAGCAAAGCGAAAAGAGGGGTAAAACAAAAAAGCACAACTGAACGCACTAAAATGCGCCAGCTATTTACATAACGTTATTGACAGCATTGAGTTCATATACTGCAAAAGGGTCGCGATGTTACGACGAGGCAAGCTGCTTACGGTGGTCTCATCTTCGTGAAGGACTTGGTCATATTCGCTCATGGCTACGCAGAAGATTATGGCAGTGACGTCTTCAAAGCAGTGGATCCATTTCTTCCGTTCGGACCGCTGTCCGCCCACGTCAAACAATCTGGAAGATTGGTGCAAGAAGTAAGAACGCGTTAGCTCTGGTTAAACACCATCTGCCTGTCGGCACGGTGAAAAAAAGACCACGCAAACATCCCTAACCAGAACCATCTGATTTTATCCCAACTCTGCCTGCAGATTGTGCAAGCCCAAAAACTTCTGCATGTCAACGCACTGCTTGCTAATAACGAAAGCTACTTTTTTGTGCCAGTAGTTTAATACGGTATTGAAAAATAATACCAGCAGCCACAGTACCATGCATGCGAAGCTTGTGCCAAGTGCTGCCTCATCCACTCACTCTCGAAATAATTGACAACATTAGCTCTCTCGACACGAGCGTCACCAAACTGTTCAGTATAAATCCCACTCTCTACATTGTTTTGATATGCTTCCTTAGTGATACACTAATAGCATCTGTAACAGGTATGCACAGAATGCTTACAGGAAAGTTGCGACTTTGATTGACTGAAGCATCCAAATTATCGTAAATATAAACGATGCGAAAAATAGCCTGGAAGAAAAATACGCTGGTTATTTTATTATTTTTACACAGAACTTCAAATGAACTAAACAGGCTGCATATTGTCAGGACGCTTTCAGTGATCAATTCTTTGCCTATTCGCCATTGGTCAGCCATGCCTTCAAAACCGCAGCCGGCCAACGTGATTGCTTGCTGGCCACCAACCCTAACGTCGCAGTGATAAACGGGCGAAAGAATGGATAGAAAACATGGCCCCGACCGCTCTTTATTCTTCATTCTTTTGCGTCGAGAAACGCTACGTCATCCGCTCCCTCAGTAGCTAAACACATCCCAGTCCTCTACTCCGTTCCTTGATTCCCGCAGAAAAATTCTGGGCGCACAAGTGGTCACAAACGCTGCGCTAGGAACATACTGGCAAGAATAAACTAACGCAGGTTTATATCAGCCTCACGCCGCCTTCAGCATTGCATGTGCTGTCAGTGCTTCGAGTGTGAGCCCATACCGTGCCAGTCGCACATAAAAGCGAATCGGCAGGGCGTGCGCGGTGTGGTGATGGGGCCCGTTGGCAAACCATCAGGTCAGCTCGCTGATCTGCTCTAAGGCCACCACAAATCGGTCGCTCATTGACTTATCGGGACAGCGTGTTTTGCTGGGGGGACAGATTGCCTAATGAACCATTAGGCGATTGGCCAGTGCCTCATTAAGAGGCAAACCTAGTGGCTCCGTCGGCAATGTAGCACTTTGTACGACGCTTCAGCACGCAGTCTAATGGTTTCTAATGGTCCGCAGGAAGGTCATCTGGCAGTCCATTACGAGGCGACCGCGAGCAGCCATGGTCCACTGCGATGGCTGGATTGCTCATCACGGCCGTCTCGTGGGCCGACCGTGGTTCGCACCTCTCGCGATGGCGCTGCAGCCAAATGAGCTTTCCTTCAATGCTAAAGGAGAATAGCCGACAGTCAACGTGTTTTTATGCTCCAAGAGCAGGGGCGGAGAGTGGCTACAGGCCCTTCTTTGCATTGTGACCGTCCCGGCTCGATGGTGCGTCGATGAGCCGCATTATAATTACGTGAAAGTAACATCTCCAGGGTGCGTAGAAGTTTTTGCTGAAGGATCAGCTTGAACTCTTGTTACAACGGGAAAAGCGCGGACGTGAACACGAACCGTCTAAATGCTGCTTTTCAGTCGGCCGTCAGCTAACTAGATGAATTCAAGCCATGGTACAAGTGGATCAGTGAGATTTCGTGACGGAAATGCCCCGCTTCTAAGAGGAAAGAGTTACTGGAATATGAAACATACCACAGCATTGTCACCGATTACGTTCATGTCGAGAGAAAAAAGCTAGCCGTGCACAACTGTTGTTGGTATTTCAGTTTTATGAAGAGTTGGAAGAAATCACTATCGCGTGAAAAAAAAAACTCAAGGAAATAAGCATAAATATTTTGATACTTTGTACAATATGCGGGCGACATTATCGCGAGCAGGGTGGAAAGTCGTATACGTGCAGCACACTGTGAAATCACGAGGAAATAGCATGCATGTTTACACCGCATTTTGCTCTGTGCACTAGAATGCATGTATACCTGTAACGTGGGTTAATACACGATCAGTGGGTCTGCGTCCTGTTTCCTTTAACGATGAGCTACGAAATATAATATTGGCTTGATATGCACTGGTACTATTGACACTATAGCGTGGTGCTTTATTTTCTAGGCTGTAGGGGACTATTGCTATGATTCCGGAATAGCCGGCTACAAATAAGTCAGTACCTCGCTTCCACATATTTAGTTAACAAACAACAACACGGATTCAATTCCCAGCCGTTTCGCCGATTAACAGAGGAAAAAATACTTGCTTCTCGGTACAGTTGTTTCGAGAGAAGTACGTAGTTTCCATGGGAGTATTATACACTGTGTGACCGGGGTTAATGGCCACGTTTGTGTGGCCTTTGGACTGCTCAACAGGAAACCGACATTTGCTAATCCAAGGTTTTTTTCTTTAACTGATACACGCTACGGCATGAAAATAAAGCAGTCTCGTCGGCGGTCACCTGAGCAAACAGAAATACTTTCAAATGTTCTTGAAATAAACTGCTAGAAAAAATTAATAAACGAACTTCTTCACCCCTGCACGTACGCAAAAAGTTCTATTTGCAAAATTAAGACAGCCAAAAATAAATCGTCAATCGCGTAATTTTTGTCAGGATAGCTCTGTTGTGAACATGTGACCTGCGCGTGGAATAAAGCGCATGAAACGAGCAATGTCATCGCAATGAAAGATGAATTATCCCATCCCTGGTGGCGCTCCAATACCAGCGATTCATATGGTGTGCCCAAGTACCCGCAGCCGCAGTGGGTGGTACAGTGGGCTGCAAGCATGCTGCAATTTTGCATTCCACTTGGTGGCTCTCCTCCATTCCTTCAGAGCGTGGAAAAATAGTTCAAAACGAAGCCAGGTGTTCAAAATGTGTGCTGTTCGCGTTTTTTTTTTTTGATGCGCCAGAGCTTTGCAAGCGAAATTTTCTGCACATCTCAACCAGTTTAAAAGCTAAAAATTCTAGTTCGCTCACATTGCCTTATAGGTTGGGTGAGCATGGACCAAAGCGTTCTCTCCCTTGCTCTAAGCAACTGGCAAAAATATTGATTTAGTTTGATTGCAGAAAAGGGCAACTTTTTCCTTATAATCCCGCGGCATAGGTTACATGGGGCACCGTAAATTATGTTTCGACTCATTCAATGAATTGCCAGCTCATGTTGAAACAAAGTAGTCTGTGGCTACAAAGCGCCATTTACCCGTGCCGCACTCAGCACACATCCGGTCCAATACAGCCATGCTTACTCGATCGTAGGGTTGATTTTAAGGCTCTAAAACACATATGTTAAAAATGCAATGAACAAAAAATAGTTGATTTGTAGTCTGCTGCATATTAATTACTTGGAAGCTTCAAAAACGAATCATTTTTAATATTACCGAAAAGCTTGAGAAATTTAGGCCATGTTTCCAAAAGTAGTGCAACTACATCATAGCTCAGAAGACAGCGTCGTCGAGCGTAATAAAATGTCTTTGGTTTTAGAAGACGGTGTGTATACCGTTACACATCAGAAAATCAGGGGATAATCCTGTCATAGCAAAACAACGCGCGCACTAGAAAAATGAGCAAGCAAGGAACCTAACTGTGAGAACCTGTTTCCGTTGAAAACAACTCAGATCTTCATGTTCACGTTTCAGCACAGGTTGAACACGACCTGCACCGCTGCTGCGCAGGTTAGGAAGCTGTTATGAACAGAGGTCAGCGTAGATTGCGCACTTACTTGAAATTTAAGTTCTTAAAGGAAAAGTGAACCTCTACGATGCCCGTCGTTTTGACTCTTGTCCGTAGAATGTCCTGTTCCGTTGGCATGTATTCTTTCTTCCCCAGACGGTCTAAGTCGTCCAAAAAGCTGTGGACAGGAAAAGTAGAGGGAAAAAGTGGTTAGGTAGAGCACTCTCGGTCACGCCCGAGTCAGAATGCCATGGGTGCATATTAGTGCAGACATCTTTTTACAGAAGGAAAAAAAGCAGTCGTTATTCCCTAGAAGGCCATGACAACACGTTCAAGAGGAAACATTACACAAGAGCATTTAAACACCATATCAGTTATGCGAATGGGCTGCGAAGAAAGCGTTCAATGTTTGCGTATATCTCGGTAAATGTATAAATCTCCTCCCGTATGCCGCACCAACCGACCACACCAACGTTTAAGCAACAGTATAACAAGCTAATTGTAAACGAAAATGCCCTGTGTACAATCGTGAAACTGACCGTATTCATGATCACGCCTCGAATATGACACCATACAAATGTATTCATGAACACGCCCCGAATATGGTACTATATAACCGTCAGCCATGCACATCAGCACGTGGCGCGTCATTCGGAAGCGCGAGATGTAGTGAATGCAACCAGTCATGCGGGTCCGTTTTTTTGTATATTCTTATCAATATAAGGAAACGCGACTCTTTAACCTTGGCTATTGACGCCTATAAATCCGATAACAGGAAGCAGAAGTGTCAACGCAAACAAACGTAAGATAGTGACACGGAAAAGCGCTTACTGAAAATTTATTTTTGTTTTGAAGGAAACACACACAGTATACAATATATTGGCGGTGCTAATCAGATGCAGTAAAGGCCACTTCGTGTAGAGGGCCGTAAAAGCAATGAAAGACAGGTATGATAAGGTGAACTAATTAAAACGATGTGTGTTTGTGGCGTTCAGACACCTAATTAACTAAAATATATTGATGAACTGTTTAGCTACTGCAGCTAGCGGCGTGATGTTTATATTAAAGACATAGAGGCCGCCGCATTTGTGGCCTACTCCATTTGGCAAAATTTCTCTAGAGCACGCGTGTTCCGATATATTCGCCCCGAAAGTTTCCGCTAATTTCGCGCAATTATGCATGCAAGGCAGTGGCAGTCGACGCGAAAGCTGAGTTGTTGAGTTGAGTTGAGGTGTTGAATGCTACAGGTGGGGTTAGCCTTGCCTTATCTGCCGGCAACTGCTCCACCGAAACTCCTCCCCGTAGTGCGACGCAGCTGTTGCGGTGGGTGTTTCTTCCATTTCGACAGCCGAAAGTCAGAGAAACAGCTATGAGCTTCGCCGGTCGCTCTATGCTGCTGGCAGACCAAACGCCGCGTAACGCAGGGAGGAGTTTCGCGCACGTCGTCACCGCCTTGGATGTGCAGTTACGCGGATCGAGATGAAAATTTGGAAGCGAATATCTCGGAACACGCGCGTTATAGAATTCTACTAAATAAAATTGTGCGGGAGTCCGACAGCCTCTATAGTTTTCAATATAAACATGCCGGCTTACTTCAGTCAATAAAAAGTTCATCAATCGATTTTAGTTAATTAGATGCATGATGATGACAACAGTCATCGCCATTTGTGCCCCCCCCCCCCCCCCCCGGCGGCGTAACTTGTGTGCAGAGGTGAGTTTCACATACCTCTCAGACCCTTATTTAAAAAAAAAAATTGACCACGTTGTATGCTTTATAAAAGAGGGACACCAGAACTCAGCGCTAGAGTTATGTAATGAGCCCGTAAATTAAACAAAACGAATACGTCAGAGGTGATCCTTGAAGTCACAATATGAGCACAAACGAGTAAACAAGAAATAAGAACAATGAAAACAACAAAACAATGCGTACAATTTGCTATAAGTTTTGTTATTCTACTTAGGGTTCAAGCGTTTTAATTTATTGTTTGAAAAAAACGACATATCCGACGTAACAGTCTGTAACAGTATCGGACGTAACAGTCTCCAAAGCTTTGTAGCAAAAAAAAGTAAGAGAAACTAAACAAGAACTATCCGTAATTTCTTCAAATGAGGGGTGCGACTAGCGTAGTGGATGAAATTGAACGGAGTGCATATGCTCCTGCGTGATTTGTGAGCCTTACTGGGGGAGTGCTTACAGTGTGGTGAATCACTTAAAGGCTAAGATAAGCACATGATACTTAATGCATATTATTAGGCAGTAAATATTTAGTAGTAGATACGCAAACACAACTGAACAAGTCCAGCTTTCTCGGGCGAAAATTTTGAAAACTAGAAAATAGTAAGACACTATTATGGAAATACTGAAGGTAATGATTCATGATTCTGAAATGTAGCAAAATCTTTTTTTTAAAGTGTTTCCATCGTTCACATCGAACAGTTGAGACTGCCATATAAAGCCAATGGGGAAAGCTTTTGACGATAGCAATAACGTTAATAGAAAAAAATGCTAGACTGTCGTCGGGTGATCTGAGGATATATTGAGCGTTATAGAGAAATCTCACATTATATTGTTACGTGATGGCAAGCCGGTGAAGGAGATGACAGATGATTACAGAATGATTTAAAGGTGAACGGCCTGGCGCGAGCACTCCTGTCCGCACCACTGCACAGTTCGTCGTCTTCTAGTCCGTCAAACTATCCGGGGCCGCCGGAGGATCGTCCCGATCGCGAAGGAGAAGATCGGCAGTGAAGATGAAATGCTGCAGATGGCGATGGGCTTGAAAAATGGTTGGATACAGAAAGAGGAGGTGAAGGGCTTGCCACCACGGTGTATGAGACGATCGGCGAATGAGTCCCGGTCCACGAAGCATTCGGGCCGCAGGGTGCAGGAGCCGACGGCTGAGGTCCTTGGACGCACCGAACGGCAGAGGCAGAAGGGTGGTGTCCTCATGTGTGGGCAGTGTCTCGGGTCGGTCGGGTCATTCTGGTCGCGGCAACGTCGTCAGCTCGTCGTGTCTTGTGGTCGGGGTGGTGGACGGGCCAGGGGTGAGCGGCGAGGTCGGTTCAGGTCTGGCGGGCTGGGCACAGCAGGGCGGTGCAGACCAGGTACACACGGCCGAAGGCCACGGCAGGCGCAGGACACCGAAGCTCCGGGACCAGGATGGCGATGAAGGGACCCCCGCACCTCACACCAAATGTTACGTGACGGCTAGCCGATGATTGAGATGAGAAGACAGACGGCTACAGAATGATTTTTAATGGCGGATGGCCTGGCGCGAGCACTCCTGCCCGTGCCACTGCACAGTTCGTCTTCTTCTAGTCCGCCACAATATGAAAAAGTTGCGTTCATAAATATGGTTCCCGCTTAAAACACCATTTGTACAGATTTGCTGGGTTATGTGTTGTCTTTTCGCAAAAAGAATTGCGCGCAATGCTATGTATTGAGCCACTTGAACTGGATGGACCGTAGTGGGATAAGTTAGACCATATACTAATACTGTGTAGGCGATGTGCGCGCCTACGAAAGATAGGTAGATAAAGAGGAGGAGGAAAAGGTAGGGATGTTAACCAGAAAGGGGTTCCGGTTGGCTACCCTGCACTGGGGAAGAGGGATTAGGGGACTAAAAGGAGGAAGAGAGAAGGAGAAAAAGGCATAACACATCACACGCACAACGCTGTCACAATTTGTCACTCAGTCCAGTCGCTCTCAAGTAGGCAAAGACTGTCTTGTATGCCTTAAGAGCAGACGACTGCTTTGGCCACGGACCGAGGATCATTTGCTCTGCTAATGGGCGTGCCAATGAAGGCGTGATAGAACTTTAGTAGCGCGCTAAATCAGAATAAATACTAGAACTTGCGAAGAAAGGGGATTTTTGTATGCCTCGGGGGTTATGCAGTGAATGTGCATATGTCATGACATCCGTGCAGGTATACGCCGATAAATATTATTTTCTAAACACTGTTTTCGCTTGTTAACCGAGTGTTTTCTGACAAAAATACTATGTAGTCGGTTTTACTAATATTCGGTGAAAGTTTATCTCTAACCACCTAGCGATATTATTAATTCTCAGCTTGCCTTACAACGCAATTCTGTTTTGTTATCTGCCGTTACAAATACATTTGTGTAGTCTCCATAAAGAGCACGCTCATCAGATATTGAGGACGGAAGATCGTTAATATATTCAAAAACAGAAAGGGACCCAGAAAAGAATCTATAGAACCTTGAGGAACTACATTACTTCTTAGTAGCGACGATATGGATTCGTTGGCAATTGCGTATTGCTCACGATTGTATATGTATGTTTTCCGTTAATACAAAGAAATTCCTCCGATCCCCTTGCATATTTTTTAAGCTCTATATTTTGCTTCATATTTTCAACAATGTTCAGCCCAATTTAACAACCAATGAGGGACGCCACACAGGAAGGAGACACGACACGAGGCTCATTGACTGTTGTTATATTTGCGATATGAACCAACTAGATCAGATTCAGATCATCTTTCAAGCAAGCCAGCTTGGTTAATTTTTGGCCAATAATTTGAGCAATAGTTGATCTAATTCATCAAAAAGTTATACTGGTTAAACCAGCCAATTATACCAACTAGCCCGATCCGCCACTCTTCAGCTGCTCACTCGGTTTTGTGAACGAATTGCACGATGTAGTGGGTCGACTGTTGTATCGTCGCATTGCGCTACCGCTATTTCTACTCGGTGATCCCAACATTCCAGACATATCTTGAGGCAGTGAACCTGCTGTTCTGCATCCGTTCACTACACTTTCGAGTGAATTTTCAGATATGTGTTCTAATTTTTCTCTCGCCCAACTTGTCAAAAGACCCACGAGAACAACTCATTGTTTCATGAAAACTCGACCTTGTGCTAGCCTGTCGTCCTGATCTAGTTTCAAGCAGCGTATACTTAACTGGGTTGAATGATCACACTTTGCTCAAATGTAAGGTTATCCTTTTACTTCTTAAGTGCGTTGAAATTTACGAAAAAAACCGAGGCTACAACAAGGCTAACTTCGATGCGCTTAATAACTAGCTGTATGCGTTTTTGACGAATACTTGAATAAATTCGAAGAGCTTAGGGTTGAAATTGTTTGGACATTCTTCATGAATAAAACTGCTGACCTGGTGATGAAATATGCGTCTTTCCACACTGTCATTTTCGACCATAACGTGTCTAGATATAATAACTACATCAAACGCTTTTCACATATATGAAGAAAAGAACGAATGTGTAGATCAGCCCTGAGATCTCCTAATTACGTTCACTGGAACATTTAACGCTAGCTTCTGAATAATGTATACAAGCTCTAAAAAAGCCAAAGGCAATTTTTACTCACTGTTTTTTTGTCCATGCTAACAATGTTAATGAAAAATTGTGGCATGTTATTAATCCAAAGGAAGACGGCACGACAGCTCCTTGTGAAAGCGCAGACAATGTAATGATTTCCAATCAATATGCATCTAATTTTAATGATTCTTATTTGTAATTTCGCTATTGGAAATTATGTATAGGTTTAAATTGGTTAGGTTATAAGATTATGGCACATTTTATTCGGTTTTATAGGGTTAACTTCACAAAGCGAAGCCGCGGTGGTTCAGTGGCTTCGGTGCTCGGCTGCTGACCCGAAAGCCACGGGTTCGATCCGGGTCGCAGCGCTCGCATTTCGATGGAGGCGAAATTTTAGAAGCTTGTGTACTGTGCGATGTCAGTGCAAAGAAACCCAGGTGATCGAAATTTCCGGAGCCCTCTACTACGGCGTTCCTCATAGCCTGAGTCACTTTGAGACGTTAAACCCCATAAAAACTAAAACAAAAATCATGCATTCAGGGACGCCGTAGTGGAGGGGTTAAAATAATATCGACCTCCTTGGGTTCTTAACACACAATGACATCTAGCATTTCGTCTCCATCGAAATACGACAACCGCGGGCGGAATCGAACCGGCGACTTTTGTGTAATGTGCGATGTCAGTGCACGAGAAAGAACCCAAAGGGTCGAAGTTATCCATAAAGCTCAACTTCACCGCCCCTCATAGCCTGAGTTGCTTAGGGATGCTGAACCTATAAACCCAAAGCAAATGTGTCATAAACCTGTTCGCTGACTTGGTACAATCCATTAAAACGATCTGATGTTTCTCTGAAACCAACCCATCCGTAAGAATACACACATATATTTCCGCTATATACTGGCTCCAACAATCTCATGAAAGGGATTAAAGCCTTCAAACCGTCTTCAGTTCCTGGTTGAATTCTAACAATTTCATGAAACCTGCTAATGTTTATTAATTCATCATACAAACGAAAATGTTAGAGCAGCAGCATAACAGAAGTGTCCCGCCCGCAGAGTGGAAGGTCAGAAAAGTGATTTGACGTTATAAAGCAGGTAACAAGCACAACCCTATCAACTATCGACCAATTTTGCTCAATGGCATCCCTTGTAAAGCACTCGAGCACACACTTTTTCTAACCTTGCTAACCAGCATCAACAATTGTTTCTTTCCACAATCACACCACCGATTGAAGAAAGACTCTTACGAGACACTCCATTCTCGTTCTTTGTTGGTTAGCTGATTGAAGACTTTCGGTTTCTAAAAAAAATTTATGATAAAGTTTTTCATAACCTATTAATGTATAAATTAAATTAACTTTACCTTGGTTTTAAACTGGCTGTGAGCCCTAAATTCTTACTATTAAATCTATCAAAATTTGTACCGGCTAATAACTCGAGCTTACAACAAAGCGACGTCCATTCTGGCGCGCTGCAGCGTAATGTGCTTGCTCACATGTTTTTGTTATTTATATTTCAACAATATTTCTGCTTGCGTTTGATTTAACATTCATCTGTTTGCGAACGACTGTGCAGTTTTTCGTGAGATAACGCAGACTTACCGTATTTTGAAAGCACAGGTAAAGACGAAGGACAAGAGACCAGAACGGGACACGCCCCCCTTTTTTTGTCTTGTATTGTTCTCTTGTCGTCCGTTTTTACCTGCGCTTTCAAAATACAGTATGCTATACCAACTAGCCCAGAAGATAACATTGCTAACGTACACTGATTACAGAACCTTCGGTTAAACTGGCATTAAAGCTTTTTCTGAATAGTGTAACTAACGGCGAATGGAGCTGACACTAACAAATGAAAATTCATGAATGTTTCCAGAAAAACTGGATAACCACCCATTTATTGTCTAAACAATGTTCTATTAGTTTTTTGCTTTCATAAAAATACCTTAGCGTTTACACAACTAAAAGATGCCTTGGAAAACGCATATTAGTTTTGTAATATGTAACGCCAGAAAAATGCTAGGATATCTCAGACGTAGTGTACGAAATGCAGAGCGATTTTTTGAACTACTGTTGCAGAAATAAGATATCCGGTCGAAAGTTGAGTACGACCCAGTAGGTTAGGGCATTGCTGACAAGAACATAATACACTCAGTGCAAATTGTTCAGAACAACTGCACTCGATTCACTCTCTCTAATTAAACAGAACTGTAAATATTGCATTAATAAAATCTATTTCTAATCATATGAAAATTTGCCGATCCTCTGTGCAATGTCAGTGCGCGTTTAATAACCCCAGGTTGTAAAAATTAACCCCAAGCCCTTTGTTGCAGCGTTGCTCATAGCTCTATGTGCATATTCAGGACGTTATTCTCATGATACCATGCCAGTGCGTTTTTGAGCCTTCTTTCAAGCAAATGTGGCGTCCTTAGCACCAGGCATAGACCAGCCCAATGTACAGCCCAATGTTCAGACAAATACGCATTGACACTATTCGTTACTATTGAGCTGCACTACAAAGAGCAGATCGGCGAAAACTAAAAGCAGTGAACGGTGATAGCTGAGCCTCGAGCTCTTACTGTCACCGAAAAACAATAAAAAAACGTTGCTCATCTGCGGCGGCTATCATTTACATCAGTTACTGAGTTACTAAAGTGCTGTCGAATTTCCCTTTCCCTAAGTTGCAGCTATAACTAGCTTGTGCACAGTAGCGCAGTAAGAAAAGAAGCCACGATTTACCCTAGACGCCACCGTACAAGACGGATTGGCGAAACGACTCTACGTGCGGCTTTCCCACAGAGGCGTGAGGCCTGTTCGGAAACTAGTTGCTCAACCTTCTACCTCAAAAACAACTGCAGGAAAAATCAGCCCACAAACTGTTCTGGTTACTAACATTTTAAACACTAATACACGTTTTAATACGCATGTGTCATCATCTCCACGTTACTTTTGATTTTTCGATGTTAATGGGTGGCTGAAAACGCTTCCATGAAAACGAGGCGAGACTACAGAATTGGGAATTCGGTCAGTGTTTTTTTCCCTCGTTTTCGCCACACACGAATAGGTTTGTTTCATGTGAATAACCCCGCATGTTCTTTATTTAGGCCTCATAAAATTTCTGAATAACTTGCCATTAAAAACAGCAAATAATTACTAATGTCGAGTCATCAAAAAGAGCGAGCAATACTGCGACATCAAGCGTCACTCTGAAAATACCTAGTGTGCACTCTTCGACACTGGCGACGACGAGATTCGAATGAAGCCCAGCGAGCGAAATTTACAAATTTCTTGTCATAATGCTGTACCACAGAAAGTTCCAAGCCGTGTACCAGCTTACCAGACTGCTCGCCGACATGCGTTTCATCTACACTGGCTCTTTGTTACGGCTCGACGGCATGAATTTCGTATACGTTGGTATCTTTGGTCAGAGAACATTTACTTTGTTTCTAACTTCCGCACTAACTTCCTGCGATAACTTTTGCATGGTTTTAATAGTTACAGTGTTAATCAGCAATCACCACTACCACCATGGAATGTGGCTCAGTGCTAGCCCCGACGTAACTGATTAGGAGTCCGTCATTGGCGTTGAGTTGCCCAGACACTTTAAGCTTATAAATAGTGGCTTATTGGGGTGCTCCAACTTGCGCTGTTCAGTTTCAGCTTATGGCTTAACCATGCCGCCTGCTTTGTGTAAACTAAAGCAATTGATCTCACAGCTAGATTTTTCAGGAAATGCGAATTTATAATATTGAAATACGGAAGGAGAAGAGAAAACTTTATTAGTTAAAAAACGATAACGGAACCTGGGGTAGACGCTAGGTGATCAGAAAAAGAAAAAAACTTGTCCAGAACAAATGGGAAGAAATTACGTGAAGGCTCTTTCGTCGTCATATTAGTAGATCGAAAGACAATAGCTAAGGGTCCTTGTATTAGTGCCCCCCCCCCCCCCCCCCCTGCTGCAAAAGCTGTCACTTCTTCCTGCGAACTGAGCTGAAGAATTGTTATCAAATGAAATCTGCAGCCCCAGAAAGGCTGAAAACAGTCCACATAAGGAAATATACGTCAGTAACGTTTGTTGCTGGGCTAGTTAGATATGCATGTTACACTTCAAGAAATAAGGCGCTACAAACCACACGAGAAAAGACAGGACTAAAGTTGCAGCTACTAGCCTATGCACAGTGGCGCAGTAAGAAAAGGCGTCTATATCGCCGTCCTGTCTTGTCTCGTGCGGTTTGTAGCGCCTTATTTCTTGAAGTGCAACGCACATAAGGAAAGTAAGATGTTAGCTTGAAAGTGCCTGTGGCTCTGTATAGAAAAACGCAAAACCTTTCTCGAGGAAAAGTACATAATTAGCGCGAAATTTGACTGAAGAAAAAAGAAGAGAACGTACGACAGTACAAAACAGCGCGTAAACACAAATGCTATAAGCGAAATCGGGTCTTTTGAGAGTATGCAACCTGAAATCGTTTCTCGGAAGGCTATGTAGACTGGTTCGGTCCGCGCCTCATTTATTAATACTACAACATGTAAGGAATTTACTCAAGCATTTGGCTCAGATATTAGAGTGGATGGGAAGAAGTGGCCACAAATTAGCCAAACCGGTGGGCCAATGATCAAATTAAGATCGGTCATTTGCCTGGAAATGTCTCGTTAGGGGCTTGCACTCTTGGTTTCAGCGAAGGTTCACACTGTTTTTGGCATGAAAACATGCTTAAAATTAAGTAAAAAGCCAATTAAATTTATTATTTCAGTTTATGTAAATTAAATGTCAAAGTGAGTTTGTATAAACACATGCAGTGTGTTTCATCTAGGCGTAACTGCCTTTATCTTGTTTACGGCCTGAGTTAAGAAGTTTGTTACACAATCACACGCGCTAATTCTCATCGCGTCGAGCCTTCTGAGAGAAGCTGCATGCCACTATACTCGTGCACATCTAGTCAGACACAGTATTAGTAAAAGAAAAAAAAAAAGACGACGGACAGAATGAAAGCAAGAAACAGAAAAGAAAGAAATAAAGGAACAAAGAGGGCAAGAAAGGAAAGCCAGAAAGGAAAGAAAAGAAAGAAAGAACGACGGAGAGAAAGAAAGAAAATGAAGGAAAGAAAGAAGAAAATAAAGGATGAAAGAAAAGAAAGAAAGGAGAAAAAGTGAGTGAAGAAAGTAATAAATAATCAAATAAAAGGAAAAATGAAAGGAAAAAGAGGGAAGAGAGAGAAATAAAGGAATAAAGAAAGAAACAAAAGAAAAGAAAACGAAGATAGAAGGAAAGAGAGACAGAAAGAAGAAAAGAAAGAAAGAAAGAAACAAGGCAAGAGAGAAATAAGAAAACTAAAGAACAGAGAAGGAAAGGAAGTGAAAAAGGCAATAAAAAGGAAAATGAGAGAGAGAAAGGAATGAATAAAGAAAAAGGAAAGAAAAGAAAGAAAGAAGGAAGGAAAGAAGGAAAGAGAGAGAGCAAGCAGAGAACAAAGATATAAAAAAAAGAGTACAAAAGAGAGAAGGAAGGAAAATAAAAAGAAAGGAAAGAAAGGAGAAAAGATGGCTTGATTTGGTCTGTAGTGTTTAACATTCCAAACCAACTCAGGCAGTGAAGGGCGCCGCAGTTGAAGGTTCCGGATAATTGCGACCACCTGGAGTTCTTTACCGTGCACTGACATTACACAGTACTTGGGCCTCTAGAATTTAGCCTCCATAAAAATTCGACCGCCGTGGCAGGGATCGAACCCCCGTCTTTCGTGTCAGCAGCCGAGCACCAGAACCACTGAGCATCCGCGTAGGCTGGAAGAAAGAAAGTACGAAAGAGAGAAAGAAGTAAAGGAAGAGAAGAAAAAAGAAAGAAAAAAGAAAGAAGGAAGGAAAGAAAGAAACAAAGAAAAGGGGAGAGAAAGAAAGAAAGGAAGGAAGAAAGAAAGAAAGAGAGAAAGCAATAAAGAAAGACTGGAAAGATAGCACGTCTGCTACCCTTACTCTGCAGATTTGGCGCGGTACGCTGACAGAACGAGTGAATACATCCCTCGGGAATGGCTCGCTTTTTCTCCATTACATGAGAAAACAACGGCTCTACTTACAAGGTCGCGCGTTGCTTGCACTGAACAGGTGTCCTCATCAAATGCATGCGACGAGAAAGTGCTACCATTCGCGAGGCTAAATTGCGTCATGCGCACGCTGCGCACCAGGGCACAACGCTCAATAAAAAGAAACTTCGTCCAGCGTGGTGGATCTTCATGGCTATTCATCATACAGCATTGCTAGGAACTGGTCAGACCAATTGGCGCTATAAGGTCCCGAGGCACTGCAGGGCTTCTCGCTGTACGCAGGGGCGGAATGCTATTTGGTGCGGCGTCAGTTGAAGCGTGTCCCATAAGAACACAGTGCCCGATCACAAAACAATAACTCGGCAATTGCTCCTGACCTATTGGTGGTAATACGCATGGCTGGCCAGGATACACCAGCAGTTGCAACCATACCTCGGAAAATGCGGTCCAGTAATGCTTGGTGCTTGTATGAATGAAAATCTAGCTGTCATGACTATCTTATGCTCCAAGCAAATAGCGACTTCTTGGCTAAATCTCTCATAGAGATCGTGATTACTAGTCTTCCATACACCTCCATGTCTCAAGCTTCATGTGTTCAAAAGAGAGGATTTAAGATGAACTCGAAAATGCCGTCACATAGGCCTCGTGCCGCATGGCTTCCAGGCATTTCTTCGGCCAGCCCTATTTTGGTGGTTAGCTTGAAATTTTGTGCGAACTGTGTCATTGGGTTACCTAATTCTTTTTTTGTTTGCGTCATCTTTAAAAGTAGAGCATATTTTGAACGAGAAATAAATCTAAATGTAGGCGCTGTTAAACACTCCAAATATAGGATATCATCAGCGTTGCGTCATTATCAATGAGTTTTTCACGTGTAATTTGATCTGAAACGACATCATGCTTTTCAGAGCAAAGTTGTTTTTTTTTTTCACGGCTGGACAAGTGGCTGAAAATAAAACACGTGCTTTGTCAAGCTGATGGAAAAAAAAACTAAATTCCGCCTCATTCAATCAAAGGCCCCCCCCCCCCCCCCCCCTAAGCAATAACCGTCCCCCTCCCCCGTTTTGAGAAAAAGAAAAGAGAAACAGCGGTACGTGCCATTCATTTCCTGACGACGGCTCTCCTGCAGGAATAAAGACCCCGACGATCATTATTCCCCTAAACTGACACTCATCCAGAGACGCTTTGTGAACTCAACCAGAATGATGGGATCAAAACCCACTTAAACTTTAGTGGGTTTTGAGAGCCGGAGCCTGCCATGATTCAGGAGTGGATGGAAGCTCCGCCGACACGCTTCCCCGGGCACGAAAAGAAAAATTCCAGCGCCGACTTTCTAAAAAGACACCGTCCTATCGGATCGTCAGACCCGTCGATCGCATTGAGGAAGCTTTGAATAAAAACTGCTCTTGTTTTCCCGTTCCCCGAACACGCTCTAACAAGTGTACTGGAAACCGCTGCAGGCGTCCACTGTGAGGCTTCACTGCGATCCGGCACCGGATTCGTCGCTGCTATAGTTAGCTCGGCGGAGGCGTTCATCCCAGTCGCTGACAGAGGAGCTCCTAGGGACCATTTGGAAAGAGACCGGTGACGTCACGCGTCTCGCGTCTCCGTTGTAACTGGGCAATCTTGCCTGGCCGATTGGCAAGAAGCGCAGCCTTAACGAGCAGTGGGGGAATAACGCGGCCGTCGCCGAGGCAACTCGCCCGGGACCTCTTTGGCTCGCGCCGCGTTGGAAACGCGGTTCTCGCCATGCAACAGAGGAGGAGGGGGCTTGTTCTATTACGTGGCTGCAGACGGGCACCTGTCAATTTCCAGCCGGCGGAAAGTTACGTCGTTCAATCACACTGGCAACGCCGACGCTCATTTGCGACAGCACGAGATCGAGCCGAGAAGCGCAACTTCGCCAGCTCCATTGAAAGAAGCCACTGCCAGCCCGTGCGGTGGGAGCTAAGATAGGCTAACCGAAACTACATAGCCAGCATGAAAACACAAAAGATGTTGTTAAGGAATGCACCCCTGCGTTATTCTGGCGGCGGGAATGGCATTTACAAACTTGCATTGCAGAAACTTGTCAATCGTCCCACAATGCACAGAATGAAATTCAACAAAAATGAATTCCGACAAGTTGAGGTAGGATACCACAGAGAAGAGTCAGCGAAGCCCATCTGTGGCATAAGCATCACACCGACAACGTATACTTGGCGGATAAAGGAAGTGCACCACAGGAAAGAGCAGTGCAAGAAGGAAGGTTGATACTCTTTAACACCGGTGGAATAAAGAACATGGATGAAGTTGGGACAATAACTTGGACTATATATCGATTCAACCGTCCCTTCAGCTGTTCACGCTTATTTATTGGTCTTCTAGGTGTGGTGCAAGTGTTCGTTTCCGATGGTTCTAATGTCAAGACCACACGATATAGAGAACAGCCAGGAAGGAAAAGCCAGTCCTGTTTAGCCATAGGGTTGAAGAAATACAGTTGGCGCATTAAGGAAGGCACGACTGTATGCAAAATCAAGGCAAAATAGAAGTAGCGTCAGCCTATGTCTATTGACCCGGGCTACCATGTATCTGGACTAGTCGAATCACGGCTTAAAGACGCCAAGAGTACGCATACTCAAGAGTTCTGGACAAAAACATTTTTGACCGGGAACCCCTTTATAAACGCAATTTTTTTTCATATATTGCAAGATTGCACTATAACAATCAATATATCCACAGATGTTCCGTCGGCAGGTTTGCATTTTTTTTGCTACTAATGTTTTTTGCTGTCGTCAAACGTGTTCCCCATCGGTTTTCTATGACCGTCTTAACTGCTCAGTGCGAGTGACGGAAACAGTATAAAAGAAAAATTTTGCTGTACATGATAAGAATGTACAGTCGTGAGCAAAAGTGGTATACAACACGTAGCCTGTGGCGGAGCTCTGGAAAACTGCATTGCAATGCCATCTAGCAGCAGCTATCTTGGATCGAGACAATCGTGCCGGTG